>NW_027069679.1:47064-167859 GCF_002906115.3 Quercus suber | reverse complement strand
TTTTTGCTGTTGGAAAGTGCAAACAAACGGGCACATAGAGAAAGAGAAGATTACCGACCCAGAGTCCAATCCAATTGCTATAGCTGGCTCACATGGGGGTTTGGAAGAATTCAAACACAACTCTTGCTGGCCTTTAGTATTAAAATAATGAAAAAATGAGACAAAACTACCGGATTTCCCTATGCTCTCCATTTACAATAATCAAACTTTCCTCCCTTGAAAGGTGCTGTAGCTCTGAGCATCTATGGCAATCATGGCTCCGTCATTCACTTCTCTGGTGTTCACAGTGAGAAGGTGTGAACCAGAACTGGTATCTCCAGCTAAGCCCACTCCTCATGAATTTAAACAGCTTTCAGACTTGGATGATCGAGACAGCCTTCGATTTCAAATCCCAACTATACAATTCTACAAATATAATCCCTCAATGCAAGGGAGAGATCCAGTGAAGGTCATTAGAGAAGCACTGTCACAGACACTTGTATTCTACTACCCTTTTGCAGGTAGACTTAGGGAAGGGCCTGGTGCAAAGCTTATGGTAGAATGTACAGGTGAAGGTGTCATGTTCATTGAAGCTGATGCTGATGTTTCGCTAGACCAGTTTGGACATGCAATTCATCCTCCATTTCCGTGTATAGATGAGCTCCTTTATGATGTTCCTGGCTCAGGAGAGACGCTTAATTGCCCATTATTGCTTATCCAGGTAACATATGCTTAATTTGTTCTTAGTTTCTTCAGATTAGTGGTTTACCGGTTTTCCTCTTAAATCAATTGAAATGATTTGAGGTATTAGTATGCCTAATCTCACTCATTTCAATAATTTTATAAAATAATAAAATACCCTTAAAGGTGTTTGATAAATAGTTCTATAATTATTTATTTATTATTGATATTATTATCGTTATGTGTATATAATTATTTTTTTATTAATATGTTTAATAGTTAAACATGTATGAGAGTTTTAAAATTAGAAACTCATATCTCACCCAATATGCCAAAAAAATATTAAAGCAAAGTGGCACATATTATTGGTTAAACAAGTATTAAGGTTCAATAGTAGCGAAAGCGACAAAACATCTTAGGCACAAAAAACAAAGAAAAAGAAATAAAAAAAAGCATTCATATCAAAAACGTGAAAAATGTTAAATCATAATTTTAGCTCTTATTTTTTTAAAATATTATCCACATCAAGCATGCTATTCTTAAAAAATTTGATATCTTTGCTACAGCGGAGTGCCATCTTTGACACTTTACTGTAGCAAGTTGCTAAAATTTTTTATTATTTTATTTCTTTTTCTCTCTCTCTCATGCCATTTCTCTCTCTTATTAGATAAAAAAAGAATTATAAATAATAAATAAATAATACTTTAATGAAGTAAAAAAAAAACCTTTGATGTTTTGTGTATTATAAAATGGAGTATTAAAATAGATAAAGTAATGTTTTAAGATGCTAAATGCTATATTTTTTGACATATTTGATAAGAATGGTATAAGTTGACAAAAAGTCTGTTTGGTTAGGATTTTGAGAGATTAAAATAACTTATTTTAAAACCCAAAACTTATTTTACAAATACTTATTTTAATTAGCATTTGGAACGTACGGTACCAACCCCATTACATATATTTGGTATGTTCCAGTATTAATTAGCATTTGGAACGGTACCAGCCAGCATGATACAATATCAGCAACATTGTGTGATTACATTCTCAAAAAAAACAACATTGTGTGATTCATGCTAATAACTAGGAGACATTTGTTACATGCATGATGCAACCCATATATAAAATAATTCTCTCCCCTCCCCATAAAATATATGCTACTTAAATTTTTTTAAATATAGAAAAACTTTTTTTTGTGGTGTCCAAAGACTTCTCTTTCATTTAAATATAAATGATGGTGGAAATGGTGGTGGTGTGGAAGTGCCGATGAGAGAGGATGTAAGAGTAGAGAGGAGTGTATGAGAGAAAACAAAAAATGAAAAGAAAGGAAGAGTGAGCCGGCCAAAGAGGGGAGATAAGGTGGAGTGAAATGTGTGGTGGGAATGGGTGGGGTAGGTGGGAGGCACGTGAGACGCATTAAAAATCTGACTTTCTTTTTTTTTTTTTTTTTTTTGGTCTAACTGGGATGTTACATGAAGAATAGAGAAATGTGTGGTGTAAGTTAAGGTAATTAATGAGATATTAATAAAATAACAGCAAAATAAATTAATATGAACATTTGGGTAACAGTAAAAAAAAATTGATGAAAGAGGTAGAAAAAAAAAAAAAAAAAGAACTGGCCACAGATGTGCATGCAGCTACGCTGATGGCCGCATGGCGTGTCCATGCGTGTCGAGTGAGGGTGCAGCCGTGCTTCCTAGGTGTAGAATACCTTAACATCTCCCATGTATAACTTGTTAAGGTCTCTGAAAGTCCCATTGCTTGTGGTCGCTCTTGTGGAATTCACACTACCATGTGGGCTAAAATCGTGCTTTCACAAAAACAATTTCAATTAAAATTGCAAATTCATTATTTCAAAACACAATTTTACAATTTTAGCTAAAATTGAGTTTTCAAAACACAATTTCAAAAAGAGTGTGTACAAAATATACAATGATAGTATGTAACAAGATTTTCCTTTTTATAAATTATGGAACAAGCAGTAACAATAGTTGTCTCTATCACTTAAAAAAAAAAAAAAAAAAAACATGCAATCTCTAGTCTCTACATTAACAAACTCAGAATCTCAAATTAACTTTTCTAGTAAAAAAATCTCAATTTTTTCTTGTTATTTTGGTCTCTGTCTTGTTTCTCTCTCTCTCTCTCTCTCTCTCTCTCTCTCTCTCTCTCTCTCTCTCAATTGTTTTCCCCTTTACTTTCTGTTAATGTTTTTGTTGTCGCCATCAATTTTTTTTTCTTTTAATAATTGTTGTCAAATAAAATTTTAGGCTGTGTTTGTTTCGTGTAAAATGTTTTCCGGAAAATACATATTTTCCGGAAATGTTATTTTCCGGAAAAGGAAAATATGTTTAAGGTGTTTGGGTGAATTATGAAAATTGTTGTGGAAAATATTTTTATGTGTTTGCATGTATTCTAAAATGCTATTTTCCGGAAAATTTTTCATATCAACACAACAACAACAACAACAACAACAATAAATTCCGGCAACAAAAATTCCGGCAACAACACAACAACAACAACACCACCAAATTCCGACAACAAAAATTCCGGCAACAACACAACAACAACAACACCACACAATTCCGGCAACAACAACGCAACAACCACAACACAACAACCACAGCAACAACAATCAGTTCCTCAAAAAAAAACAAAACAACAATCAAACTTAAAAAAAAAAAAAAAAAAAAAAAAAAAAAAAAAAAAAAAAAAAAAAAAAAAAAAAAAAAAAAAAAAAAAACCGGAGAGATCGAGGAAGACGAAGATCGACGGCGCGGCGCGGCGCGACTCGCCGGTGCGAAGAGCGCCGGGTTCGAAGGAGTTCGACGATCGACGATCGACGGCGCGGTGCGATCGATTTTCCGGAACTGGATCGGCGCGGTGCGATGGGGCGTAGGTTCGAGGGTTCATGGTCGCCGACGATCGTCTCTCGGCTTGGATCGGCGGTTCGTGGGTTCAAGGCCACCGGCGATGGGCGCTGGGCTTGGATCGACTCCGGCGCTGGGCTTGGAGCTTGGGTCTGACCGGATCGGAGAGTGAGTGTGAGAGAGCTTGGAGAGTGATGTTGCGTGAGAGAGCTTGGAGAGTGGAGAGAAATTTTCCGGAAATTGGTTTAAGGGAAAATAGGGGGTGAAATGGATTTCACCCAGCGGGGAGCATTTTTTCGGTCAAAGGGGAAATCAATTTCCGTTGACCCAATTTTCCCAAGCAACCAAACACAGCAATTTTTCGGAAATTGATTTCCGGAAGTGGTTTGAAGTTGAAACAAACACAGCCTTAATCTCTTAATTATTGGAAATGATTTCACAATTTCTTGGCAAAGATGCAAAAAAATACCAAGCTCTGGTAATATGATCTAGTTCCAAATTTCCATTCATTCCAACCCAAACCAAAACAAAAATTTACATGATTCAGCAATATACTTATTTTCATAAAATTGCAGCAATTTTCACAATGTAAGAGAGAAAAATACATATAGCAAACTCCAATTCCGAAGGAATAAATATATTCCTCAAACAAACAAGTCCAAAAAAAGGGCAAAAAACAGTTCAAGTTGACAAAACTGAACTCCACGAGCCCAACAAAGCGATGAATGAAATATTATTGATGATCAAAAAACACAATACAAAGCTGAGCTAAGAGCCAAAAGGCTCAGCACTGTTTCAATGCAGAACATTTTCTTTACAAATAAGACAGTACTAAAACAAAACAGAAGGTCTAAACATTTTTTTGTTTTTATGGATGAATAACACACCTAAACTCAATCTATACAATAACATGGCCAACAATAACCGTAATATCATCTCTCTTTCCTCCGTTGTGCTTCAGTCCAGCCAGCCGAGCAGCTTGTGCAAATGGGCTATCGACATTTTTATCCATGGAATTGAACAATGCCAAGTGTGCAATAGTGGAAGCCAACTTCTCTGTGTTTACACCTTCCAAAGTTCCCTTACTGATAATATCTTCGATTTCTGCAGTGAACATATTGTCTAGAAGCCCACCAGTACCAAGAACTATAATGTCTCCAGGTGATAAACGTTCCACTGTTACAATTGCTGAACATGGCTTATCACATGTCATGCTATTTCCCAGCTGGTACGGATAGTTAAAACCATGTTGTTGTATCAGCGATTTATACACACATTTACTGTTCCTGAAAATCATAAACCCACTGTTTCCCACGTTGATAGCACGTAAATAATAATCCTTGAAAGTCACAATACAAGCAGTGGATGAACCCATAGCCTTGGTATTCAAGAAACCTTCCTCCAAAGCTTGTCTAAGGTCCACGATAAGATTGAGTGGTGGTTGTTGCCTTTGGACTGCGGTCACAACATTCGACATCAGTTGGCGTGCGTATTTTCCAGCGTCTACGCCATATCTAGCCCAACCGCCAACACCGTCGGCCACGCCAATAGTGTTCTTCTCCGCACAGATAAAGTGAGCGTCGTCGCCTTCAGATTGAGGGTTTCCTGCTTTGTCCTTACGGGTGTAGTGCGAACCAAAACTCATCCTCATGCATCCTCTTTCTTGTTCCTGCAGGACAGGAATTAACACCACAGGAACTAACACCACAGGAATTAACACCACTTTTCCATCAACACGTTGTTTCTTGAAGATCATGTTGGATGCAAATAGAGAAAAAACCTACGAGAAATTTTGGAGTCGTAGAGGAGGAAGAAATAAAGGGTTTGAGTTAAAATTATATAGATTGTTCCTCATCTCGACTAGTTTTAGTCGGAATAAGTGTTCCTGATATTTAGATAATGTTCCTAATATTTAGCCAAAAAATATAAATAGGTAATATTAATGTGTTTTTAATTGGACCAGTTAGATTGAGTTTATTCTTTTATTATCAGAGGTTTTGAGGTTTGTATTTTTATGTACTCTTGTCCTGTTGGGATTCTGAAATCTTCAAAGCAATTTATGATTTTTTTTTTTTTTTAAATATCTCTAACTTTTGTTTTATTTTTTAAAATTTTAGTTTTTAATTACCTGGTAATATAAAGTCAAAAACAGAGAAACTCGAATTAAAGCGAAGAAAATAGAGTCGGTGGGTCACCGCGCTTAAATGAGAATGCTACGGGTCCAATACTCTCCAACAGTCGTATTATAAGTTTGTACTACACTCAAATCAATTTATTCTTCTTGTGGTTTTTACCTCTGTTTTTCTCTATCTCAAGTATTTTCCTCTTTGTTTTCTAATAACGTTTTGTTCTTGTTGTTGCTGTCAAATAAGAGTTTTTTAGTCTCTTAATTATTGGAAATCTATACGATTTTTGTGACTATAATATGCTAAAGGTTGATGGATTATTGTTTAATTATGGTTTCAAACTTTCATTTGATATAGTTTGCGGAATTAATTGAGAATTACGGCTTCCTTCTTTTATATGTGTGTGATTATAGGTTTTTTTTTTTTTTTTTTTTTTTTTTTTTTTTTTTTGAGAAATAAACTAATTGTTAAACCCATACACACTTAATCACACTTTCTTATCAAGCTTAAACACATCACTTAACCCAATGTACCATTACAAAACGGTCTTGTGATTATAGAATTAGCAATCCCATGCTAGCGCTCCATTTGTTGACTACAAATCCAAACAAGGTATTTTGATTTAAGCACCCAAATTCAAATCCACAATGCCCAAATTTTGTAATCCAAAAGCATCATAGTGAATAAAAGAATCCTTATGCCCATTGCTAAGGGTCAACAATGGGCTGGGTTGGGTTGACCCACCCTGTTTTTACTAGGCACATGGACCTAGTGAGTTGAACCAAGCAGGTCGTTGACAAGTGAACGGGACAAGACGAAATGTAAAACCCCAACTCATGACTTTACTCATGAGAAATGCCCATTTTGGTTGGGCCAAATGGGCTGCTCAAAGTTTTTTTTAATTGCTTTTCCTTCCCCATTTTAAGGAAAGACTAAATTATTTTTTAAAGGAAAAATAAATGATTCAAAACTTATTTTAATTTTTTATAGTCAAAACCTAATAACTTTTTTTTCATTAAGGCTTTAAATAGTTTTTTTCTTTTTCTATCTTTTAATAAACCAAAACGTCCAACATTTAAAAAAAATAAAAATCAAAGTTACAAGGCTATTAGCAAAAATATATATTTAGAAATAATTGAGCTCAATTACTTTAAGTATCCTAGAGGTTAGGAATGTTGTCTTCAAGAATTACTTTCTCACATCCCCACTCCATTCAAATATATTTTGTTAAAAAATATGGGTTAACAGACCAGGCTAATAGGCCCATTTAACAAACTAGGCTAATGAGCTAGTTTAGCAGGCACCCATGGCCTGCCCCATTAGGCTACTAGACTGCCCATGAGTCCTTAGTTAATGGTATCGGGCTAGACAGTTCATTATCCAAGTGGGTTGTAGCCCGCTAGCCTGAGGGTCATGGGCAATTTGGTGACCCTTACCCATTGCATAATTATCTAAATTTTAACATTAATATTATATCATCTTTTATTTTTTTGAGAATGAATATTATATCATCTTAATTTTGCTATTAATGTTTTATCTCATGGATCTAAAAATATAGAGAATACCACATAATTTTTTAAATTATTAGATACTCTTATATTTTTAGATTTTATATAGTATTAAATTTGTATTGAACCATAAAGAAACGGATCCAAATATTGTGATTCGTGAGACTCATTAGATTTATAAAATAAATCTTTTTGTGTATTATTAAAAGATATAGATAAAAGNTAAGTGTACAGAAGATTTAGATTCTTTAATCAATAGCTTTACAATAATCCCTTCAAAAAGAAAAACAACAAAAACTCGATTTATATTTGACAATAGTCCATAAGAACTCGGCCAAAAGTAGATGAAACACCAGTTCTCAAGAACACAAAGTGGACGGCAGTGTCAATTCCTGAGATGCGCATGATTATGTCCTTTTCCATGGAGGAAATGGACTCCCGGATCCACGCAAACGGGCTCCGGATCCTGGAGCCTCCTTCGTATGGATTCAAACCCTTCAAGATCCGATTCGTGTGGTAAACCACGTTGTTTCCTGGTTTTCTCGACAACCATGTGAACAGCAGCATCAAAACCACGAATATAACAAAACATGTACCTAAGGACGTGAAGAATGAACTAAAATCCATCTGGGTCTCTCTCTAAAACTCAAAAACACACACACACACACACTCTCTCTCTCTCTCTCTCAGCAAAAGTAACCGTTAGGATGGTATATTTTTTAACAAAGAGGAAAAAAGACAGTGTCAAGTAAGTATGAAAATTGATTGGAGGAGGAGGTGGTGTTTTTGCAGCTGCGATTCATTGCCGAAAAAAGCAATGCCATATTCCTTGTTTGAAAGATAAAGAGAGAAAAAGGAAAGAAAAAATACCTCAAGGAAGATTACCTGGTAATTGTGGATTTGTGGTGTACTCTTTGCTTTGCTTTTTCAATGTTTCAAGCTAAATTCTGGGAAATTAAGCAAAGGCCAACAGTGGCAGCTCTACATTGAAGTCAGGTGTTCACACCCTGACTAGCAAAAAAAAAATTATATATCTATCAACTAACCTATTTTGTCTACCTAAAAAAATATATTAGACATCCTTGAATTCAAAATCCTAAGGAAAATATTAAACATACTGACTTCAAAATTTCAAGGATTTGGTTCTACAAAAAAAAAAAAAAAAAAAAAAGAAAAGAAAAGAAAAGAAAAATAAAGAAGAGTAATGTTATGTATACAATATTTTCATCATAAATCATAAGTAATTAGTTCTTATTTAATGACTACTTCAGAAAAAATTCCTAAAACCGTCACTAGAAGTGAAGAAGGCATTGAGTAGGTCATCTAGGATAGGTGAATCGACAGCCATTGAAGACACCCTTGTGGTGCACGACATTCATGGAGGAAATACAAGTTGCAAAAGTTGGAGCGGGAGGAATTGAAGTGGAGGTCAAAGTTGATCTAGCTATGCAAGGTCTCAGCTGCACAATAGAGTTCTTGAGGTACACTGCACTAGATTTCCAATTAAATTATGAAGACTAATTGAATCTAACTGTTAATAGTACAAACTAATATTTTATACTTTATTAATCAATGTAATCATGTATCCAAATTTAATTGAATAAATTAATATAGTGCACTTAGAAAACTGTATCTCACACTATGTTTAGAGAGAAATTATTAGGTCCACCAGGAGGATTGTGACATTACCTGATAATTTTTATTTTTTATTCTTTGTGCTGATTAAAAAGTTCACTCATACATTTACATAAATTACATTATCTCATTAGTTGGGAGGATCACATCAACAGTCTGTCTAATGGACTTAATAATTTCTCATGTTTAGGAGGAAGGAATGAAAATGAATTATTAGTATCATGAGGATTTGTCTGAACTAATTAGTATCATGGTCCCCAAACAAAAATTAATAGCTCTGCCCTTACTGTTATTACTGTTCATTAAGATTTGGAAAGCATACAACAGTGGAGGCTGCTTACATGAAAAAATGAGCAAAAATTCCTTTGAAAGTACCAAAGAAAAGCAATAACAGAGATATAAGATTCAACCAAACTAGAAATAAGTATAGGACACTCTAAAATTTTGAAAGATAAAAAAATAACCGTCTTTCCACTTGAAGACAATTCCATGTCATTGTTCACATTCACATAGAAATCAAGTGTCATAATGTACGCACAAAATCATCTAGTGTTAAACTGATGATTAGTAGAAGACAACGACAATATAGAACTATAGAAGCCATGTGATTGTAGTTTCAGATATGATTGCTGACATTATAGAATGCATATCAACTTTCGTTTTAGGCGAGATGACTGACAACTAAGCCATAGAGAAACAAAGAGTCAAGTCTGGTGTATCCAAGTGATGGCACACCATGGCAGAACATTTAGTTTAGGTGAACAATTTGGTTTTATGCTCTCTGATCTGGGCCTCGATTCTTAGTAATGATAACAACTCTGCTTGGATTCATTGTTAGATCATGAGCGAGAAACTTTACTCTATTTTTATTTCATGAAATGAAAATGGTCAGGTGCTAAGAAGGAAATTTTAAAACCTAGGAAAATATGCCTCACCAAATCGAAGACATTGTATGACAGAATAATGCAATAACCTTAAATGTAAGCAACAGTTGCTAATCCAAGATAATTCAATGATATCATTTTGAGTTGACAGTGAAAAATTAAACAGGACTAAATAAGATGACTCCACACAACTGGTGCAAATTGACATAATATATTACAGACAACCCAATGTCATGATTCCCAATGCTTAACATATAAACAAATATGCTAAATTTTAAAAAAGTTTTGCTAACCAGATTACAGACACCAACAAACACAAATGTACATCAAACTAATGACCCTGATCTTGAAACTTTTGACAAGGCATCTTCAAACTGGTACATCATCAATCTTCTCAGAACTTAAGCTTGGTGGGATGTAAGATTTGAAAATTAGTTCCATATTATTATTAGGAATTTCCTTTGAATCGCGGAGAGCAACTTCCAGAGGTGTGTCACAGAAAAATCGATAGAATTTCTTATGGCAGACAAAGCCAAATATCAGGGACGGTATGATGAGTGTAATAAGGAATGGTGCACAGTAGAATTTCTTCACCCCAAAGTAACCAAACATAGTAACTTGGTGTAATATTAGAGCTGCAAGGATGCGTGTATGCATGTGTGGCCACATCCTTCCATAGCTTTCATAAGATGGAACATAAACATTGAGTACCTGTCACATAAAACACAAGAAAGAAAACTAAATTGACAAGAGAAAAAAAATAAGGGCAAATAGTTGAGCATGCTAGAGCTCAGCAAAGAGATTGGTAAAATAAATAAATTCAACAAAAATAAATTAACTTTACCTGATTTCTAAGAATTAGCCATCCCAGGCCAAAGTAAACCATACCAAATAGGATAATAATAGGAGCTATAACAGAGTAGCAGAGGACAATTGTGGCAATCAACATGTCACCAGGAACCCTAGTTCCATACTTAAGATCTCCTGGAAGCCAAGCTTCCTTCAGCTCAGCCTCAGTCTTACAAAGATACCTCTTCTTTAAATGGAATATAATTAGAGGAACTATTCTGGACAATTCAAGACCATAGCCAACAAAGAACCTGGAAAACAAAGAATTATTAAATTAAATGGAAAGTGACCTCTTGCAAGCAGATAGGTATGCAAAAATAAAAGACCAAATAATGTATTAAAAGAAAAAAAAAAATCATGGAGACAATCTATCTCATCAAAATCCTGATCCAAAAAAATGGGATAAGCCAGATTTTGATACAAAGGGTGCATTGGCACCAATAGAAATAATATAGTTCCATTTATTTTCCATAACCTTTGAGTAAAACAAAAATGGTTATCCCTCCAGATCATGATCAAAACTCAAAAGAACAGCCTTCTCATCAACAAGAACCTTTTTTTTTGGGTGTTACAGAATACAAAAGAAACCATAAATATAAGAAATGCAAAATCATAATCTTACCTCAAAGCCACATAGGTCAGGAAGAACGTCGCATTGAGTGGCAGGCTATTCCCTAGTAAGGAAACTATAGAGTTAGGATTCTTCTCAATGGTCTTCAATGTACCAAACAATGTTCCACCCACTGACACTCCAATGAACACATCTAATACTGTAAAATAAAAATATTTCCCTGAAGAAGCTCTTACTACATGACTCTCAGAGGGTATTCCCTCAGCCTTGGAGAGAAAGTGAAGGAACTTGGGCAGCAAAGCCAAAAAAATAATGAGTGCAAGCTGAGGGAGGTAAGCTTCCAACACTGTCTTGATCGCGTCCAAATTCACAATTGACTCTAAAAATGGTAGATATTTCTTCAAATTTTCCAGTGTTGTGAAAGCAGAAATAAATCCAATTGGAATCATGAAGAAAAGTATCGTCAAGGCCACTATAACATAAACGACATATTGTCGTACTTGCCTCTGATAAAACTTGATTTTAAGATTAGTCCATATCACTTGACGAGGTTCAGGAGCATTTGAAACTGTCCATTTGTCAACCATTTGAGAATGTAGACTCTGAGCTGCAGATGCTGCAATCACCCTGCTCTTGAAGAAGACCAGAGCAGCATTTTGCTGCTTCTCTCTGAGAGTGACTTTTCGTTCCAATTCCAGTTTTGGGGTTACTTCTTTAATCTTCTTAGTATAGTACTCTATGCTATCAACTTTGTTACCAATCAGACCAAGGAAGCCAATTCTGTTAGTGGGCCTTGCTCCTTCTGGTTTGCCAGCTTTCTTTGACTGTGCATATACTGCTTCAGCATGGGCAAGCTTCTTCTTGTACCCTTCTAACTCTTTCCAAAGTTTGTTCACCTAACAGAATCAATCAATGTTATAATAGCATATACCACCACCAAAAATGTAAAAATACACCATACACTGTTCAAGTCAAATGAGATAATCATCTGACCCATGGTATATTTTCTAATTCATCTTGAATGCTAGCACAATTCAGTTTCAAATGAAATATTGTCTTAAATTTGAACCTTCAAATATGATATATCTATGTATTATAATAATAATTTATTTAGAATCACCGAAAGCTGATAAATTATGATAAAGTAAATTGCTCGGACAAATATATCACTTAAAGTGCATAGATATAAACAATTCTATAAGGACTGTGCAATATTTAACAGTCAAATTAATGCGCACAAAAAAAATACATAGCAACTCAATGCCTTACCACTTTGTTATCTGTGACCACCATTGATCTGTAAAACGTCTTCGGATAGATACTTTCAAAGTATGAATCAACCTGTTTTTGTCTTGTTTGTCCTGCAGGGACTGGAGGTATGTCTCTAACAAGAATGGCAAATTGTTCTGGTTTCAGTTTCACTTCATGATTCATGAGAGCATTAGCTCTCAGTCCAGAGACATGCTTATAAGCCTTCCACAGCAGGTAATATGTGACAAATGAAACCCAATAAGTGGCTATCAGAAATGCCCACAAGCGAGGACTCTTCGCCTGCCATTTACAATGAAATACAGAAAACTGAATTCAGAAGAAATGATCAGGAATAGATAGCTAACTAACAGACAAAATAGAAAGCCATTTATATTTTGAATTCATTAAGAAACGATAGATTAGTTTGATGGCACCACCAGCTCTGCAAATTGTGCCCCTGATTCCCTGAACATATCATTTGATATGTATGAAATATTATTTGGTGGTTGAGAAAATTTACTATATGGACTTTGACAAGATTAATAAATATCTAAGTCCTCTTGATCATTTGATATCCTATGTCCTGAGGCCGAGAGAATAAAAGAAACAGAACTATTCATCCAGATCATGAAAGGTAGGGTAGAATACTTTAACATTTCCCATGTATGAATAGTCAAGATCGCTGAAAGTCCCATTGGTTTTGGCTGCTGTAGACTTCACGCTATCATCAGTGGCAGCAACTGGTAGAAGAATCGGCAGCAGCGCTATGCCAGTTAAAACCAAGATTCCCAACACTGCAGATTAATTGGGAAAAGGAGAATATAAGAAATTTGTTTCTTTTCTCTGGAAAAGGTAACATGTTTTGAGATTTAAGTAATGTATGGCTAACACATTAACACAACCTTTAGTTTAAGGTTTGGACAGCAAAAGTGGCATTCACTCATTCCCATTAAGTTGAAATGTTGTATAGGAACAACTCATTCACTGAAAAACTACATGCTTCATTATCTATCTTATCTTAAGGATTTTCATTTCTCCTATCGTCTGTATGTTTCAAAGATTTCAGATTATCATTTATTCAATTAAACTAACAATAACTTTAGTCATTCATTGGTTAAAGTATGGGTATACAATGTGGTTTTACTCAAAGATACTAACCTATATTACACATACACATGTATATGTCTGTAAGTATGTCATTCTAACAAGAAAAACAATTCAGTGAGGCTAATTGCAATAATGTCACACACCAAGACAAACGTTCTAGTGACAAGTTTATGATTAAAGAAGTCCACTTGCCACTCGGTTATTTATTTTATGATTTGATGGAGGAGACTCTGCACTTCATAGTGCCTCTCAGAAGGATAGATTATATTAACCACTAATGAAATTCCTTTATTCCTTTCTTATTTGAAAATGAAAGTACTACATCCCTTTCTTATTTGAAAATGGAATTCCTTTATCCCTTTCTTGTTTGAAAAGATAATAATATAACCGGATACTAAATGTCATACCCAATGTAAAAGATTCCAGTTTTATGGGATTGGAAAAGGTTTTTGGTAGGCAGTCTTACCCTCAAATTTAAAGAGACTAATCTTGACTTAAACCCATGACACATTGTTTGGGCCAAGGGTCCTTGTCATCACACCTGAACCAACCTCTAACATAACCAAATACTGAAGATTCTAAAATTACATACACAATGATGCGTTTTTGCAAGCTATTCTGCCATTCCAATTCCTCAAATATCAATACAGATCACAACATTGTGCCTGCTAAAAATCTCAACAGTCAAACTACAATATTGAGGGCAATTATCAAAAGATTGTATCTTGTAATCCTAGGTAGACATTTGCAACTATAGCACACTTTGACTTCTCCAAAAATATCTTTTGCAACTACATCCTTACTTGAACCACAAACTTTCCCTATACTATTGCTTTATTGTTAGACAAAGGTTGGTTCAAAACTAATCTAAAACTATTTTTTCCAACTCATTACATGGCAAAATATAAGACTATCTATGTGAATTTTTTAAACAAGCCACACTGCATATGGATTATATCTTCAATTACCAGTTTACCACATAGTAGATTAAACTTTTTCTAATTTTAAAATCATATAATATTAAATCTTAAACAATAGCTTTATAATTATCCTTCCCAAAAAACAAAAACCAACGTAAGTAATTTGTCTACAATTTAATTCAGACCTGATTCTAAGAAGAAAAAAAATTCACATACATTCCACCGAAAGCAAAACTCAATTGACAATAGTTTTAAGAATTATTTTGGGACCACAACTATTATCACACTTTTTCTTTCCGTAACTACCGTAATCTACCACTTTTACATTAACTCACAACCATTTTTTTTTTTTCATCATTCAAAGACAGCCACATAGAATAATCGTGGGAAAGATTATGATCATAGAAATCTATTGTAGTCCTACAAGGACTTGACCAAAATTACATACAGAAAGTGACAGAGTGAGAGAGAGGCAGAGACAAACCAGTCCTCAAGAACACAAAGTAGACAGCAGTGTCATATCCTGACATGGAGATGATGTCCTGTTCCGTAGAGGACATAGCCTCCCGGATCCAAGCAAGCGGGTTCCGGGTACTGGACCCTCTTTTGTATGGATCCAAACCCTTCAAGATCCGATTCGGGTAGTAAATCACGGTGTTCCCTGGCTTCCTCGACAACCATGTGAACAACAGCATCAAAACCAGGAATATCACAAAGGACGTCCCTAAGGACGTCAAGAACGAACTGAAATCCATCTGGGTCTCTCTCTAAAACTCAAACAAACAATCTAAATTTGTCTCTGTCTCTGTCTCTCTCTCTCTCACAAAGCATGAGTGAAAAGAAGGTTTATGAGTGTATTGGAAATGGGAAAAGCCGGTTGATGCATCATTAAAGAAGGAAAGCAAAAGATAAAGAGGAAAGAAGATACTGTAGTGTAAGTATGAAGATTGACTGGAGGAGGTGTTGCAGTCACGAATCATTCCCAAAAAAAGCAATGCCATATTCTTCTTTTGAAAGATAAAGAGCTCAAGGAAAGAAAAGAAAAAATGCCTTCAAGGATGATTTGCTGGTTGTGGAAACGTGGGGTACTCTTTGCTTTGCTTTGCTTTGCTTTTACAGGCTATTTTTCTTTCAGTCTTATGGAGGTAAAGGTACGTGGAGGTGACTAGCTAGCAGTAGACTCTGCAGAAGGATTAATGGAGAGTGATGCGATAGAAACTAATGGCAAAGAACGCGTTGGCAAGGTCGTCAAGGTGATAAATCGGCCGCAATCAAAGACACCCCTGAGGTACATGACAGTGATGGAGTACATAGATGTTGCAGAGGTTGGACGAGGATCGAGCTAAGTGGAGCCGTGGAGGTCGGAGTTGGTCTATGCATGGTCGCAGATGCATGATATAAATTATAATAGACTAGTGTACATTACATTTTCAATTAAATTTAAATAGATAAATTTAATTTAATTATAATAAAGATAATTTTTTTATAAAAATAATAAAGATAATTTTGGTTAACATAGTCATATATTTTAATTTAATTGAAAATTTTACTCTATCTAAAAAATTATACCTAACTTGTACTATCATTTTTAAAAATTCTTTTTTAACATATACAACTATATAAGCCTACAAAAACAGGAGTTCCCCCTCCCCAAATTATTAATTTGAGTTAGTACATACAACTCACATAACCACATGTTTGAATTTAACCGACAAATTTACTTTTCCTAAAAAATTATACCTCAATTTTATCATTTTAGAAATTCTTTTTAACATATACAACTATATAAGCCTACAAAACCAGGAGTTCTCCCTCCCCAAATTATTAATTTTAGTTAGTACATACTGCTCTTAAAAAATAGACAGGCCAATTGCAATTTTTTTGTCTCAATTTTATTTTTTTATTATAAAATTTGCTACTGTGTCTAATATATTTCTTTGAAGAATTCATAAATTCCATTGATTTTTTTTATTATAATTTGATTTAGTCAACATTTTGATAGTTTATATTGAAAATAAAAATCTGCAGAGTTTTACCGTAAAGATCGTAAAAGATTAATATTATTCCACATGAAAGATCATTATCAAATATAATTTTAATATGAGACAATAAATTTCATTTTATATATACTTTTGTATATGTTTAATATCAAACTAAGCAGTTTTCTTTTATACTAGCTGTTAAAACATGATAAGTTCTTAAAAAAATTATCTAATAAATATATATAGGTAAAATTTACGTTCAGCTCCTTATGTATCATATAGTAGGTTTTTCATTTAAATTCAAAGACATGGTTGCACGAGATTTAATTTTCCATTAAAATATATATATATATATATATATATATATATGTTATATGTCTCTGTGTGTCTACGGATTGTCTTAATTAATATATATATATAGTATCACAACTTGCTATTAATGATTGAAGAATGCAATAACCCCGAATTATATATGATGAATGACAATTGTTAACCTTTAGGGAAAAAAAAAAATAGAAGAGCTTCTAAGCATACGTGTAAGCTTACCCATGATCACCACTTCCCATTAATTACTATCATATTTTATTTCAAATAGTCAAAAAATAATTACTATTATTTTGAATTTTTAAAAAAAAAATCTAAAACAAATCCTAACCAAAAAGAATATATGAAAATAGCACCCAAAAAAAAAAAAAAAACCAAAACTATTATTTTGTATGTGCATGGGATGTGTTCATTTTTTGGTTCTAGAGTCATCAAATAAATAAATAAATATATATATATATATATATATATATATATATATATATAATATATATATTAAGTAAGTGGTTAACTAAGTGTTAGTGCATTCTAGTTTCACGTTAAAACAACTTCGTTTTGTTTAAATACAAAATCAAAAATTCTAAACATCATTCACATCTCCATCTCACACTATCACTCTCACAAAATCAAAAGCCCAAATGTTTAATACTATTGTTTTTTTTTTTTTGTATTAATATATTATATATTTGTGGTGTTTTTAGTTTAATTTGTCATGAAATTTTTTTGTCTTGTATATATTTGTGTTACTTTTTTTGTTACACAAGTCGTATTTTTTTTTTAAAAAAAACTTATTGTCATATTGTCATAATTATTAATAGTAAATTAGAAATTGTCATATTGTCAAAACCAATCAAACCACTCTTCATTCACTGCACTAAATCACACATGTAATCGTAAAATGAAGATGCAATGCAGTTATGGTTTCGGCCTAATTACAACGCAAAGTAGGTGCTTGAAATGGCCCAAAACTAAAACCGCACCATGAACACTTGTATATATGGAAAGGCTCACCTCTAGTTTTAAAATCTCCAGTTTCCTCTCCCATTTAAAAATAGATGAGTGACTTGTGGAAATAAAATGATCCAACAGTATAGAAAAATCCAATAATATCTCGTCTCTGTTGCCTCTCCCTTCACCGTCTCTAGAGTCAAACTGATCTACTAGACATCATCATTGTTCAACTCAAAACCACCACTGCCTACACCACCTCTACAAGGTCTCTCCACTACTGCCTCGCCACCATCAAAAGCCATAGCCATCACAGGTACAAAACCATAGAGTTTGAGCCTCCCTTTAGATCTGTTAGTGTTTCTCAATCCTTTCGCAAAACCAATGCCACATCTCTTCATCAACCTCTAATATCGAAAACCCAAGAGTCCAATCTTCATCATCAGCCTCATACGCTACCATGTGTGGCTTGAAATTTCTGGCCGTTGATCTACATGCTGTCTAAGATTCCTCATCAATTGGTGGTTCGCGAATCCAATGTCACGAATCTCTTTGTCGGCCTCCGATATGTAAAACCCAAGAAGCTAGCCTCCATCGTTGGCCTCANATATATATATATATATATATATATATATATGTTATATGTCTCTGTGTGTCTACGGATTGTCTTAATTAATATATATATATAGTATCACAACTTGGTCTCCAAACAAAAATTACTAGCTTTGCCCATGCTGTTATGACTGCTGATTGGGCTTTGAAAGCATACAAGTATACAACAATGGAGGCTGATGACATGAAGAAATTAGCAAAAAATCCTTTGGATGCAATAAATAAAAGCAATAACAGAATTTTAAAGTGTCTTGTGATAATGTGCATAGATAGTCGTCTAGTATTGTACTGATGATAATTAACTGATGGTAAAGTCATTAGAGAAGGCATATGATTGTAGTTTTAGGTATGATAGCTGACATTATAGAATGCATATCAACTACAGTTTTAGGGGTGATAACTCAGCAGCCACGTTCATAGAGAAACACAAAGTCAAGTATGGTGTATCCAAGTGACGGGTTACGAAAAATTATCTAATGAAACAGTCTTATGAAACATCTCTCTCATAACATATGGAAATATTATTGGATGTTTCCAAAGCATCATATCATAGTGCTACTTCCTCTCACATTCATGATGGATCTCACCATAAATTTACTCCAATATGTGTGAGTCTCGCACATATAAATTTCACATGTTGTGAGAAAAATGTTCCATGAGACCATTTCATGGAACTTTCACAATGATAGAACATTTATACTCCCTAAACTGGGCCTCAATTCCTCCTAATGATGACCATACAGCTCGGATTCTTTGTCAAATCATGAGCAAGAAACTCTAATCTATTTTTATTTTCTGAAATGAAAATGGTCAGGAGCTAAGAAGAAAATTTTAAAACCTAGGAAATTAAGACTCAACAAATCGAAGTCACAGAGCCAGCATGACACCTAACCTTAAATTAAATTGCCTTTCTAAAACATTGTGACACAATAATGCAATAACCTTAAATGTAAGCAACAGTTTTCTTCAGAGTTTCCTTGAAATTGTTTTCGTCAATGTGTTATATGGTTTTCAATTGCGATTCAAATCCGTTTTCTTCACACTAAAATTTCAAATATCACTTTTCCCTTTGCTATATAGTTGAAAAAAAAATTTCCTATTACCCAAAAAAAAAAGTTTTTTTCCCCTACTTTACATCGAGTAGGGGTTTCCAACTTTAAAGCCAAAATTTGAATTTTCTCCAAGAAATAGTCCAATAGTGTCACTCATGACTCAACCTTAAGGATTTTTTTTTTTAAGGCAACCATAAGGATTTGACAACAATTAAAGTTTACAAACATTGCTTCACATAGGATTATCATCAATTGCCTTACTACTGCATTTATTTTAGCTGGATCATCTTCCACATCTTCAAATTTAGGCATGCGGTCAAATTTGAAGATTTGGTGAATTACAAAAGAAAAAGAAAACTAAAAAATGAATTCTAAAATGTGGGTTCACATTCGTGCCCAGAATACTTTTTTGTTGAAAAAAAATAAAAAACAAACAAACAAACAAAATCTCAAACACTCATTTAAAGTATTAGGGCTTATTCTCATCATCAAAAAAAGTATTAGTATCCGTTTGGATCCGCGTTTGCGGATCCACGTTTGCGTTTCTTTCCTTTTTTTTTTTTTTAAGCCGCATCTTTTGACTTTTCAGTAGTGAACAGTGCACCCGTGCACTGTTCATGGATTCCACAAATTTCATTTTTCAGCCACTTTTTCATTAAAAAATAGGTTCCATAATACTATTCACACATTTAAAAATTATTTTGCTACAGTGTTTTCAGTTTCAACAAAATAAATTCTATCCAAACGGACCTTTAGAATCTTATTTTCTTTTCTTCTAATTTTCATTTGTTTTTGTATATATATATATATATATATCACTTTCACACACTTAACTTCTTCTTCTTCTTTTTTTAATAACTCACACATACTTGCCCCACCCTCCCTTAAAAGTTACCATGGTTTTTTAGTGAAGTTGTGGTGTGCCTTTGTATTAGAACCCATTTTCCTCTCCCTTGTGTGTGTGTGTGTGTTTGTTTCTCAAAAAACAAAGAATGTGTAATTGTCTCACATTGCTTAAGAGAGTGTGTTATGTGTAGCATAACCTGTCCTACCCTCCCTTAAAAATTATCATGGCTTTTAAGTGGAGTTGTGGTGTACCTTTATGTTAGAATCTCTTTCCGTCTCCCTTATGTGTGTGTATTTGTTTCTCAAAAAAAAAAAAAAAAGGTAATCATCTCACATTGCTTAAAAGAGTGTGTTGTGTGTAGTATAACTCGCCACACCCTCCCTTAAAAGTTACCATGACTTTTGAGTGGAGTTGTGGTGTGCTTTTATGTTAGAACCTCTTTTCTTCTCCCTTTTTTGTGTGTGTGTGTTTGTTTCTTAAAAAAAAAAAAAGGTAATTATCCCTCATTGCTTAAAAGAGTATGTTGTGTTAGTATAACTTGCTTTACCCTCCCTTAAAAGTTATCATGGCTTTTGAGTGGAGTTGTAGTGTGTCTTTATGTTATAACCCCTTTCCCTATCCATTGTGTGTATGTGTGTTTGTTTCTTAAAAAATAAAAATAAAAATAAATAAATAAATAAATAAATAAAACAACAACAACAACAACATTTATTATGAACTCCATCACTCATAGAAAAACAACCAACTTTGATACACTTTCATGTGAGCATATGAAATACTTTTGTAGCTCAACAAGCAACATCCAAGGTTCAAGTCCCTCCAGCCTCAACTATTAAAATATCAAAATAAAAATATCAATCAATTTTTAATATAATTTTCCATGTGAAATTTTAAAAACCATTTTGACAGTCTTGCTTCTCAGAGGTATTAGAAACACTAGAGGGCTACTCTAATATTGTAAATTTCTGTGCAGCAAATTGATAATTGTCGTTGAGCAAAGTACACTGCTTTTGAGAGAAAAAAACATTTAGTATCAAATAAATAGCACATCCATTGCAACAAAATCATAGACATGTGCAAAATAATCATATCAGCTTTACACCACTACTCTTAAAGTCTTAGAGCATCACCAATAGCTTATCTATATCTATTTTTTGGAGAAAAAACCCCACTATTTACCCCAAAAACCCAGTCCAACAGCTTCTCCATCTCCAATTTGTAGATTAGAATTGCTACAATGCTTCTCTACAAATAGAGAACACTGTAACAATTACTGTAGCACCTCTAACCAATATTCTCTCTTAAAATAATAACCGATTGAATAAAAAAATAATTCTTTCTCTCTCATTCCTTTTCTCTTTCGTTCTTCACTCTCCTGTGCTTATTACAAGTCGGGTTCTAGGTTGCTACAGTATTTCTTTCTTGATTCTCTTATCCCCCTCCTCATGAAGGGTCTCTTACATTATATAGCTCCCTTCAAACCATCTTGATCTTATACTTGTTGATCATCTGAGCCCTCACTTGAGTGTTTGTCCCATCAGACGCCCCCTTTGGCTCTCTGTGAGTTCTGGTAGCCAAAGCAACACTGTTCAAGGGTCTTTTTCACATAAATGCGGCCAGAAAAATAGTTGTTGTACATTCAATGTGGTGGTAGTAGCTTTTTCTTAGATTCCTTTGAGCTCCCATCCCTTTTGCATGATCATATTGCCTATCTTTATCTATAGATCGTCTTGAAAAGTTACCTTGAATGACAAGGTATACATTTGATCCATGTCTTGCTTATCCGATGAGACGTTCCTCCTTGGATCAACTTTCTTAGCCCTTTCATTTGTATTTTACTTATGGGGTTCTGAGTTTGACACCCTCGCTGCTATTTATCCTCCTCGGACAGACAAGGTCCTCGGCTAAGCCCAAGGCCCAATTCATGAATTTGGTCCCTTATCCCTACAATTATTATTATTATTATTATATTAAAAAAAATCAATTTTTTAACAGTTTTTGGATAACATCATTCAAATACAATGGTCTCAAGAAAAAGATACATGCAAACAAATTGAAAGATAAATGGTTAAGGCATTCTCTGCTTAAATAACACAATAAGTAAAGATTTTTAGCAAAGATAATCTGGTTGTAGTAGAATTAAAAACATAAATTTGAAATTATAGACATGTATGAAAAGTATTCATAAATGTGAAAAGAGTGAAGCTGAAGTATGTCGATGAAATTGGCATAAATTATGCTCACTTAGGTCTATTTTTTAACCATCCATGGCCAAAATAAATGGTTTTTCAAAATAAAAGATGATATTTCCTGGAATGTGTGTTGTGGGGGGTAAAATCCTAACCTTATATATTGGGCCTAGGGCCCTACTTGAAGACTACTGTGTGTCCGAAGAAAAGAAAGGGGTTGAGAAGGAATCCGTGTGGAAGAGATATACCTAGAAATGAACGAAGAATATAGTCTGAAGAGAGCACCAGTGATCCGAAGAGTTCATTCTCCTCAAATACAAAAAGTCTCGATCAAGCAAATATCTGAAAAGTTCGAGTGATCTTCCTAACGACTTCAATAAGAATGATAAGCTTTGGGCATGCCTGGAGATGATAAGAACGGAGAAATATCTAAAAGAAAAAGCTGCTACCAACGTGTTTAATGCACTGTAGCAACTTTCCTGACTGCATTTATGTGGAGAAAACCCCTGAACAGTGTAATCTCAGCTACCATCACTCACGGAGAGCTAAAGAAGGTACTTAACGTGACATATACTCAAGTGGATACGTAGATGAAGAACAAGTGGATGATGGAGATGATGGAGAAGGATGCTATATAAAGGGAAGAGGCCTCTGATAAGGAGGGATCGGAAAAAAGATAATAAGAGAGGAAGAAAGATTTTACTGTAGCTCTAAGAACTGTATTCATTGTTCAATCAATAATATTCCTCTTCAAACATCATTTTGTTTAGCTTTTAAGTGTGTTTTTACGTTGGTTCATTCCCGGTTACTATAGCTAACAGTTGTTAAATTCACAACTAACCCAGCTCTTTCACCCACTCTCTACAAATTCATTGTTTTGGGTTTGGGCTACAAATCCAGACCTTACATGTGTTACTTAACAATGATATGTTTACTCAAAAAAAAAAAAAAAAACAATAATATGATATTCATAATAGAGATCATGTAAAAATCAAATTTTAATATATATTCTCAAATTGAAACAGAGTATCAACCACAGTTATAAATTAATTCTCAAGATTATAAATTTTTTATATGTTTTTATTCCTTGTCAAATTAGCATAGGGCACTTGTAATTTTATATTATGTTTTGGGATATGATGTTGGTACTATACAGAAATAAAACTTGTGTGTTTGTTTTAATTAGATAAAAGGGTAGACTAGACTCCTTTGTGCTATTTTGCTTTAGTTAACAATGTTGGGATTTGTATAATTTTATAATTATTAAACAAGTATTAATTTGTTGAGTTTAACTCATTTTTTATATGAGTAGTAAATTCAAAATGATGCATTTTATACAAAATAATTTGTTGCATGATTTAACAAATGGAAAATACTTTTTTTTTTTGTAAAAAAAATTAAAATTCATGTGAAAAATACAAGTCAACCTGACCTGACCCTTTTCTAACCCATTTAAAATGACCTATTTTTAACCCGAACTCAATTGACAAGACATGATCCACCCATTTTGCCACATCTATGTATATATTAATTAATTATTAAATATATTTTATTTATATTTTTAGATATTGTTAAGCATTTATTTTTTCCTATAATGTTAAACATATATCAATTTAATAGCAATATAAAGTGAATTCATAACTACTAAATGAGGTATAGAAATTAAAATACAAACCAAGAATAAGATCCAAAAGAGTGAATAAGATCTAAAAGAGTAAATAAAAGATAAAAAGATAAGTATCAAGATTATAACTAAAAAGACATAAAAGATAGGTGGAGGGAAGTATCGGTCGGTGCTTCCTGGGGATGTATCTATAGGTCCTAATCTTCGGGTAGAAACCTTTGTGATGTAGAACATCCAACATCTTTAGCTGCAGCATTTTTAGTACCATCAGCACCAGAGTTGTTCCCCATTTCGAAGCCAGACAAGTCAAACATAATGTCATCTCGTTGTTTGCCCCCCACGTCTCGATTGATCATGTAATATGTATCTTCATAGTATTCTGATTCTGGCATAGGCTTGGGCCTTTCGATGGTCTCCTTATGATCAGAGGGATTTTTTTCGATGGTATCCATATGATCAGAAGGATTTTCAGGGACTTCCAGTATTTCTTCCAAATCATTGGTCTTGCATTGACTTGGACTTATTTCTTCATCTGACATAGGTACAGCAGAGGTGCTTGTGCCCTGTTTGTTCATCGAATCTTCATCAATTGTGTGCCGTTGGCTACGTTTGCCGGTAGAATTGCCATTAGCCCTCGCTCGTTTCTTCGGATTGTTGTTCCAAGGAAAGTCTAATTTTTCACATCCACTTTTGGTGTAGATGCTAACAACAAAGTGTGATCCCACGTAATTGAACACCAGAAAATCTCCGATTTCTAGGCCATGGTCTAATGAAAAAGAATTCCACCCTTGTTGAAAAGCAATAGAGCCATCAACTTTGGATATGGTTACTAGCCATTGCTGCCCACTTGAGTCCTCAAGAAAGGTTTTCTGATTGACCAATGCTGGTACCATAGCAGCAAATTTCGGAGGAAAATACTGCAATGGAATGACACATTCAGAATAGATGCACGAATTGTCCATTAGAAAAAAAAAAAAAGCTCATTATCACTTGGAAGGAAAAGTTGTATAGCATTTCAGAGTCTAAGAGAAGGCCCTTTATCCCATACTTTACTTCAGTTTTCAGCAGATAAATAAAAAATGTTGCATGTATTACTAGTTAAACCCAATATGAAATAAGATTCTTCTTTCTTGTGCCCGTCTAACATATGGTGCATCAAATTTCAACAGCTATAGAAAAGTAAGAGCATCATATTGGTACAAATAGAGTATAGACCACAGTTTAATGCAACTTTAGTATTTCAGATAAAAACAATATTTCATTTGACTCAAATTCTTACACAATAAGAGAGAAAAGGAGAATATTCCACAACAACAAAATTTATCAATGCAAAAATAAATTATCTCAATCATAATGAGAACTTTTAAATTTTAATGTAGCAATATGTCTCTCATATAGAAAAATACCTAATTAGAGATGTAGGCCATCGGAGTAGTAATGTAATTAAATGAATGTAGTCAAAAACTCATCTAATTAAATTACTAACTTAGGTTATACTTGCACTCTTCCCCGGAATAAATAACATTTGGAAAAATGTTCATTCAACATCCAACAAAATTCCATAAGGAGATCAAGTTATCTCTTCCAAACAGAAGTGAGAATATATATCAAAATTGAAGTGCTTCAGGCATGGAAAGAGAATGAAAGAACAATATTAAACTAATTGCAATTCAGTCATAGTAACACCACGATACGAATATGCGGGAGGCATTAATTGGGGAAGTAAACATAGTAACATACTCAATACTGAAGATAAAAATGGCAACAATCAACATATAGAGAGGCTAAGAGAGAAGAAAAGCCCAAAATGTTTTCATACCAACACTTGTGCAAACTTAGCACCAATCATGACTTTGAAAAAAGAGGTAACTGCAGGTAATGAGATTTTCTTCTTCTCATGAATCTTCAAACATTTCTGGGTGCACTCCACACAAGCTTCCACCTTGCCACCCATTGCCCTCTCCCCCAATTTGTTGAACACTTGCTCCACTGCAAAACATTTTGGTTTCACAAGAAAATTGATTCAGAAGAAAATACAAAAGGAAAATAAGGATAAGCTTTAGGGGTGTAGAATTTGACCGAAGAAATTAATCTTGACCTCTAGGAAGTAGAAACTCTGAAGATTTTTTGAAAATAACTTCAACTATTTAAGTAGTAACTTCTCAAGTAACGTTAAAAACCTAAAATAAAGGAACCACGTCTCCTAAACTTATGGCCACAGTAGGAAACCACTAACACTAAAAATAGTATAATACAGTTCAAATACAACTCAAACTCTAAAACTTTTTACTCCCACTAATCCATATCTATATCTTAACTTAAAGATATATGCAACCTAATTCTCAAAAAAAAAATAAGTAATAAAAAAATTATTATTTTATAAAAAAAAAAAACTAATAATAATATTAATATTTAAAAAAATAAAATAAAATTGTGGGGCCAGGAAATCGTACAGCCACGGCCCACTCCAAGTCAGGCCCAAATGGCCCAGTCCGAGGAGGGATGACTACCCAAGGCCAATTTGGGGAGCAAACCCTTCTTTGGATCTACGCCGAGGATCCCCTCGTCCTCGGCATACTAAGGATAACTATAGGGGAGGGGGGACAGACCCAGAGCCAGTTGTCACCTCAGCACTTAATACGTTCACCTAACCCTTCTAGCCGCATTAATGGGAATGCAAACCCCGGGCAGGGCTACATCGATCAGGGTGAACCACTTGAGCACGGATACGACCTCTGATGGGACAGGCGGCCAGAGGAGAGGCCAATGAACGATCAACAGGAAGAGGAAGAGAGTAGTATATAAGAGAGACAAGCAAAATGTAGTGAGGAGGCTTTTTGGGGTTTTTGGAGAAAAGCCTCCTCGGCCCAAGGCCGAGGAGCATCTCCTAGTTGTAAATTGTTCCAAGTGTTTCTTTAATAAGAGAAAAAGATGTTCAGGCTTCCAAGACGCCGGTCGGCGCCTAAACCTTCAACCCACTCTCTACAAATTTATTGTTCTGGGTTCGTTGGGCCTATAACCAATCTCTTTTGGGCTTAGGCTACAAGAAAATCGACCCTACAATTGGCGCCGTCTGTGGGAAGGATTAGTGCGCCGGCCGGCACAACAGGCGACAGTTCTAAGTAATCATTCTAGGAAAGATTAATGGTGATCAAAAAAAAAAAAAAAAAAAAAAATTTCGAGACAGATGATTCAACAGCAAAGAAAGAGAGCTCGATATTATTTCATAAAAAAGAAAAATTACAGATTACAATCAGAGGCTCAGGCAGGCATGCATTACAATTGTTCCTACCAGCTAGTTCTACAATCAGAGGCCCAGGTAGACCCTACAATTCCCTAAAACTAGCTGGAGGGAAGTGTCAACCCGTGCTTTTATTGGCATCAAGAGAATGGGAGAACTTGACACTAAAAGCAGGGAAGGGGGAGGGCCAGCTTGTTTCAAGGCCACCAACAACTCCTTTCTAGGAGCGGCGGAGCTTGAACAAAGTGAGGAGCAGATGCAGGCGCACCGGGACACCCTCCCTCATGATGTTCCCTCCTCTCTCCAGCCCTCACGAGCGTTGGCCGTTGGAGACGGCAACACTCGGGCACCGGCCATGATGTGAATTCACACATCTCCTCCATCGGGGGTGCGCTCCGAGGAGAGACATTAGGTACTCTAACGACATCCCGCCGAGCCACCATGCATGGTACCATCGGGGTTACGCCTAAACTCTGCCTCACCGGAAGCCCAGTGGGGGCTGCAGCCACAAGGGCTCTTGGCACAGATGCCCTCACACCCGCCCAAAGCCGCCCTATATCTACTGACTCCAGTCATAATTCCAGCGAGGTTATTAAAGGGGCTGGGGGGAGCTGAAGAGGTGTGTTCTTTTGGTTTGTGTTGGGGGGTTCATGGTGTGTGAAGAAACCTTCCCCCCGAAGAGTCTTATATAGGGGATGAATGTTGGTGAAAATTAATTCACGTAGAATTCGAAAAGAGAGTTGTCAACAGTGCTAGTTATGAGGCCACCAAATTCCAAGGGGACCGTAGACCGTTGGATTCGTGTTAATTCACGAGGACATTAATGAGGGCGCGTCTCGCGCACCGAAGAGTCAAGCGCAGAACACGAACGGCCAAGGGACGCTTCGTAAGTGAGGGAAATGGGGGCTCGAGCTGGAGGCGAGATCAGCGCCACATGTAAGATCAAAATCCGGCTCAAGGAAGAATCATCCCCAGCAGAGCGATCCGAAGACAAACCCCTACTTCCAGAGAAATGAAAGCGTTAGACAGAACCAAGGCACTGCATGGTCCTCAGACTCAGGCCTAAGGGGAAACTACTCGTTCTTCTATACCTAGGTACTAGACAGAACTAAGGTATTGCATAGTCCTCGGACTCAAGCCTATGGGGAAACTAGATACTTACAGAGAAATGAAAGCGTTAGACAGAACCAAGGCACTGCATGGTCCTCGGACTCAGGCCTATGGGGAAACTACTCGCTCCTCTATACCTGGGTACTAAACAGAACCAAGGTATTGCATGGTTTTCGGACTCAAGCCTATGGGGAAACTAGATACTTACAGAGAAATGAAAGCGTTAGACAGAACCAAGGCACTGCATGGTCCTCGGACTCAGGCCTATGAGGAAACTACTCGCTTCTCTATACCTGGGTACTAGACAGAACCAAGGTATTGCATGGTCCTCGGACTCAAGCCTATGGGGAAACTAGATACTTACAGAGAAATGAAAGCGTTAGACAGAACCAAGGCACTGCAAGGTCCTCGGACTCAGGCCTATGGGGAAACTACTCTCTCCTCTA
This sequence comes from Quercus suber, assembly GCF_002906115.3. Lineage (NCBI taxonomy): Eukaryota > Viridiplantae > Streptophyta > Magnoliopsida > Fagales > Fagaceae > Quercus > Quercus suber. The sequence goes on along the minus strand of NW_027069679.1, from coordinate 139,109 downwards.
TACCTGGGTACTAGACAGAATCAAGGTATTGCATGGTCCTCAGACTCAAGCCTATGGGGAAACTAGATACTTGCAGAGAAATGAAAGCGTTAGACAGAACCAAGGCACTGCATGGTCCTCGGACTCAGGCCTATGGGGAAACTACTCGCTCCTCTATACCTGGGTACTAGATAGAACCAAGGTATTCCATGGTCCTCGGACTCAAGCCTATGGGGAAACTAGATACTTACAGAGAAATAAAAGCGTTAGACAGAACCAAGGCACTGCATGGTCCTCGGACTCAGGCCTATGGGGAAACTACTCGCTCCTTTATACCTGGGTACTAGACAGAACCAAGGTATCGCGTGGTCCTCAGACTCAAACCTATGGGGAAACTAGATACTTACAGAGAAATCAAAGCGTTAGACAGAACCAAGGCACTGCATGGTCCTCGGACTCAGGCCTATGGGGAAACTAACCGCTCAATCAGACCGTTGCGCCGAACAGAACAGGGGCGTCACATGGCCCTCGGACTCAAGGCTACAGGGAGGCCAACTACAAAACATCCCAAGTTAGGAGAGGACCAAGCCCCATGGGGCCCTTGAGCCGCGAGAGAGGTGCCCATGCACACGTTCTCTCTCTTTATCATCGTTACTGGCGCAATTGACCAACATGCAATTCAAGCTAAAGTCATACGGATCTAAGGAAGAAAGGAAAAGCAGGCAGTGTGTACACAAATAAGCAATTCAAGTAAAGGGAAATCAAATTCGCATTACAACGATGAGTTCGTAAAAAATTGCATGGCAAGAGCCACAGTACATAGAAGGAAAGTATAACAAAATAAAATAACAACGTGAAAGCAGGACGAGCCGAGACGCCGGGGAGCCTACTCCTCTTGCTCCGGTTGGACAGAGGCAGCCCCTGACCCCTCCGAGCCCTGGCCTGGGGGGATAGTCTGCGGGGGTACGGCGAGAGCAGCTACTCCCTCAGTGGTGGAGGCTGGATCATCGGAAGGGATCTCCACTATCTCTGAGGGTACCTCCTCACTCGAATGCTCCCCCAGTTCAGCTGCCCGCACTTCTTCAGTAATCTCCCCAACCTCAGGGTCCTCAGGGGCGGCCTCACGGATAGCGGGAGGATAATACACGTTCTCCGCCTTCCACAGGTCGGACACAGCCTCCACCCCAGCTTGTTTGAGGGCCTCAGCCCAGACCTTGGAACAATATCGCCTACACACTCCAGGGACTTGAGCCTTGTAGTCGGCCTCTACTGCAGCCACCCCCTCAGCGTAGGCTGCGGCCTCGGCCTCCTCCTTGGCACGCTCGGCCATCTCCTTGCCATGATCAGCCTCGTCCTTGGCCCGCAGGGCCTGGTCCCTGGCCCACTCCGCTGCCTTCTGATTCCCCTCGGCCTTTGCCACGTCAGCCCGCAGGTCAGTAATCAGATCCCTCGCAATCCGCAATTGCTCCTTCGCCTCGCGTAGGCGCGTCGTCTGCTCCGTGGCCTGGGTCTGGGCGCCCTTAAGACCAGACAGCGCATTATCCCGCTCACTGGTCACCTCCTTCAGAGCCTGTCGAGCCTTGACGAGGTCAGCTTTAGAATTTTTCAGAGTATTGGTGGCCTGGTATCGCCAGTCACGCTCCTTTTTAAGGACCTCCTTCTGGTCGTTTGCCGCCCCCTCCAACGCAAAGATAGCTTGGACGGCCTGTCAAAATGACCAATGTGCGATGAGCCCCATAAAAGAAAAAGAGTGGGAAAAGAATTGAGGTTATAGCCCCTACCATCCCCACATATCGCTTAAGGTTGAGGAAGACCTGCTCGCTCGTCAACGAGTCAAGCTCAGCCATGTCCGCTGGGAGCAGCAAGCTCCTCTCCAATGCGTCTGCCACGCGCGTACCCTCGCCCTCGTTGAAATCCCTAAGAGAGGCGTTATCCCTCAATGGCTCCCCGCGGAGCATCGGGGCTGGGAGCCAGGCGTCAGCCCCGGACGAGGTGGTGTCGGCGACCTGCCTATCCGGACTCCTTCCGCCTATCTTAAGCTGCTTGGATGGCCGTAGAGCAGTATCCTCCTCCTGCGAGAACACCGTCCTATCCCCCACGATCCTTTTACCCTTATCCTTCTTCTTCTTAGGACCAGCAGGCACGGACCCAGAGGGCGAGCGCGTCTGAGAAGGAGAAGGAGGAAGCTTCTGCCGAGCGGAAGTAGACTTAGCCTTCGAAGGAGGAGTAGGAGTTTTCTGTTGGGACTCCCCCGGCTGGCCCTCAAGCAGGTCCAACAACTTGGTGGTGGGTTTCCTCTTGTAATCCATTGACGACCGAGGAGGGGTTTCTGAAACAAGGAGGTCTGCTTCGCTCAAATTGGGATCACCCAAGTCCCCGGGAGGATCCTCGGACTGATCAAGATGAGCAAAAACTTCAAACGCGTCCCCTTCCCCCTCTGGAGCTCCCTCGGCAGCCTCGGCAAACAGTTGGGAAGAGGAGGGGACGGCTAATGTGACAGTTTCCTGGTCGAAGGGCCCCTCGGGGAACGAAAATCCGTCCTCGGTCACAGTAATCCTTTGGAGCCGAGGATCGTTGGCGAGGATGACGTGCTTCGGAACCGGGAACGATTTCTGGGTAGGTGTATAACCCAAAATTATGTGGGCGGCCCTAACCTGGTTGTCGTCCTCGTTTATGTACACCGGCGCCCTTAACACCTTTTGCAAGTCTGCTCGGTTGATCAGATGGAAGTAACGCTGGAAGGCGTGCGGGTCTGTAAACGGAAAGTACCAGGACGTTAGTAAAAAAGAATGGCAGGTGAAGAAAAGTGACGAGAGCTTGAAACCCTATCTGTCCCCCACTGCCCCACCTGGTGTGCCCTCTGTTGTTGGGCAGTGAAGGCCATCATGCCACTCCCCCGACACAATGAGGAAATCCTCATAGAACCCCTTGCTGGACTCGGGGAGGCACTGAATGAGCCGCATCCTGTCGTCCCTCGTTTTCAGGTAATACGAATGGCCCTTAAGAAGCTGAAGATTGTAACACCAGTTCACGTCATGGTGGGTCAGCCTCAGCCCCATCTTCTCGTTCAGGGCGTCCACACAGCCCAGAATCCTAAAGACATTTATCCCACACTGGGTGGGGGCCAACCGAAAGTGCATGAGGTAATCCCCCATCACCGGCCCCATGGGGATCGTCATCCCTCCTTCAAGGAAGGCGACTACGGGAATTACCACCTCGCCCTCCTGCCTGTATATGCGCCACTTCCCATCCTCACAATGTCTCAGATTCACATTGCCGGGAATTTTATAGTCGGTGATGAATTTATCCATCGCCTCCTCAGTATCAACGTATTTCTTAAACCTACTCATCTCAGTAGACGCCTAAAGGAACTAAGAAAGAACAGGCGAAGCAGAAAAAAGGGTAACGAGAAAGAGGGGCCAAAGAGAGAGCGACTTACAGGAAAGAGAAAGGGCTCCTCGAACAGGCTTTTGTGCTGGAGGTGCTAGTAAGGGGGTGTCTGAACTCGGGAAGGGCGCACGAATATCCTCGATTACAAATGTGGAACAGGAAGAAGCGGTTCGTACGGGTATTTATACCCCAGATCGAGGAGCCATGCGGGTTTTCCTGCTCATAAATGCCAGACGAATCTCCACCGTTAGATGGATAACTCCTCCTTGGACGTGGGGAGCACAGAGCCGCCTGGATTTAATGATGAACACATTACGTGCTCCGAAGCGTCAGCGACGTGCCCTTGGCAGGTGAATGGGCCCCAGCACTAACGAAGGGTGGGGGGGGGATGAGGCCGAGGATGTCAAAATCCTCCTCCCCGCCCAAGGATGCGTGCAGCAAGATTTTGAGGGGCTATTGTGGGGCCAGGAAATCGTACAGCCACGGCCCACTCCAAGTCAGGCCCAAATGGCCCAGTCCGAGGAGGGATGACTACCCAAGACCAATTTAGGGAGCAAACCCTTCTTTGGATCCACGCCGAGGATCCCCTCGTCCTCGGCATACTAAGGATAACTATAGGGGAGGGGGGACAGACCCAGAGCCAGTTGTCACCTCAGCACTTAATACGTTCACCTAACCCTTCTGGCCACATTAATGGGGATGCAACCCCCGGGCAGGGCTACATCGATCAGGGTGAACCACTTGAGCACGGATACGACCTCTGATGGGACAGGCAGCCAGAGTAGAGGCCAATGAACGATCAACAGGAAGAGGAAGAGAGTAGTATATAAGAGAGACAAGCAAAATGTAGTGAGGAGGCTTTTTGGGGTTTTTGGAGAAAAGCCTCCTCGGCCTTGGGCCGAGGAGCATCTCCTAGTTGTAAATTGTTCCAAGTGTTTCTTCAATAAGAGAAAAAGATGTTCAGGCTTCCAAGACGCCGGTCGGCGCCTAAACCTTCAACCCACTCTCTACAAATTTATTGTTCTGGGTTCGTTGGGCCTATAACCAATCTCTTTTGGGCTTAGGCTACAAGAAAATCGACCCTACAAAATACTATAAAGTTGTTTCACACGTTTCCTTCAAAAACAAAAAACAAAATTTCAAACTTCCTTAACAATTGCTTTTGTTAAGACTACCGTCATCTGATTATTAAAAAAATTTGTTATCTATTTTTGTTTAAAATGTTAATTTTATTTTAATCCATGGTTTTTTTTTTTTCTACTTTAGTTCTTTTGAGTTTAGTAAAAAAGTGAACAAATCCATTAAATTCTTTGGAGCTTTAATTTTAGATTGAACTAGCTACTAACCTATGTGATGCACAGAAAAGCTATTGAATATGAATTATTAATTAATCTTTATTTATTTTCTACAATCAAAGCAAATGGGAAAAAAATTCCAACAATGAAAGAAGAATTTAAGCTACTACTTATGTAATGTTGTTGACAGTTGCCAAGCAACCTTAAAAACTTTATGATTAGAAACAAATAAATATCTAAAGTAATTAGAAATAAAGCAAATAGACATCTAACTCTCATCACAAAGAAAGAATATTGCACATTAGTATCTAACTCTCATCACAAAGAATGAATATTGCACATTAGGATTACAATCTCAAAAACCCTATCCTTGATACAAAACATTCAATTACTAAATGGAAAATATCAATTAAACAAAAATTTAAATAAAAATTAGGATTCCAGTCCCCAAATAATCAATAAACAATAAAATTTCAATTTCTAGGATTCCAATCTCCTAAACCACATGAACCCAAATAAAATTCACAATATTAAAGTCAAAACAAATGAAAAAGCCTAAAAAACAAAAACTCTGTGTAGTAGCCTCGATGGCTATTTCACACGGGATCTGTAGTTTCAATTCAAGTGTTTATCGAAAATTTTAAAATTTTCATCAATCTTTGAATTGGATTTTTTGCATAACTTGCTAATTATATAGTCTCCCTATTTCCAACCTTAGTCACCACAATAAACACACAACTGTGATTAAGTTACATATGTTGCATAAGATAGTTAGGCTCTACCAATAGGTTACTAATAAATTGCACATTTGAAAGGTGCCTGACCCATGCGCAAGATTATCATAAGTTTAGCCAGGTGACACTCCAAAGCAAAGCTTGAACACTAACATCCTATCCAAACTCAACGGAATGCATATGTACTCAATAACAATCATCTTCAAACTACATGCCCCAATCACCTTTCCTTGATAGCCACGAATATTAGCCACCAAACCAGCATAAGAACAATTAGAGAGCACATAAGGTTATACATGAAATCTATTCTATAATTGATGAAATTTTTTTAAGTAAATATTAGCCACCAAACCGAAATCAAATTCACTGCATCTAGTGATTCATTGTGTATTAATAATTGATGAAAATTTTTAAATAGTAATAATTGTTATTAATCAAAAGAATTCTGAATTATTCACTATCGAACCAATAATAGAAAAGCTAAAGAGAAAACAAAACTCAGTTCTCACGTGCAACATAAATTTATTTTTTTTTTTTTAAACATTACCTCAAAAATTTGCCGACACAAAATTGAAAGAATGGGTGATTTTGTAAGGAGATGTCAGACAGTGAATGGAATGTATCTATTAGGTTTGTGTATGAGTTTGCCATGAGAATAGTGTTTGGCTTTGAGAGGGGATAGGGAGGTAGAGATGAAGGCACTGCATAAGGGATTGAGAGAGAGGTGGGAGGTGAAGGCTGTGAAAAAGGGACTGAGGCAGAGGCAGATTGTTGAAATGTGAAAAGGGAAGAGTCGGGTTCTTTTTTATTAAAAATTAAACTTAATCAAATAAATAAAAATTAGTGATGTGGAAAATTGTGGAGGCTATAAATCTTATGTGGCACAACCTAAGGAAGTCAACCATTAGTCGGTCTTATAGTACATATAGATTTGTTCACGATGAATTGTTTTATATTCAGGCCAAAACATCAATTGGATTTTAGTTTTGGCAAGGATTGAACCTCAAGTTTCTTTGAGCTAATTGGAATTTGGAAGGTGGAACCTACGTGAAATATTAATTTGTTGTGTTTAAAAGATGTAGTATTAGTGTATCACCATTGGTTGATTTTGTGCATTTTGTAAATGGATATACGTAAATTACTTTCTCAAAAGATATTAGTAATTTGTATTGCTTCTTCTCCTATCTCTGTTTTTTTTTTTATATAATAAAATTTAAAAATACAGAGCTGCAACCACTGGGTTTTTTGGATAATGATTTGTTTCATTTTCAAACATTGCAACGTGTAAAATGAGTTGCACATGGACTCAAAAGGCTAGGAAAGCAAAGTACTTCAATTTGAGAAAAATGAAAAATTATGCCACGAAACCCAAAAAAAAAAAAACAAAAAAACAAAGAGAGAGAGCCTCATTGCAAATAAAAATGACAGGAATAAGATGCATTTTGAAAAAGATTATCACAAAATGATTAGATTGATTGCTGGAGTAATTGACAGTAAAAATTTATATATCTTCGTCTACTATTGTTGACTGAATTCTAATAAAAATTTAATTTTGTTCTTTAATTTGACTTATATATTGTTTTGGATTTCATAAGAAAAAAGAAGGAAATTTTGTTTTTTTTTTATTTATAAAATTCTGGGGTTTTTTTTTTAGCAAATAGATCAGGAAGATTAGGAAGAATAATTGTGATGTATCTGTTGCAATATTTCAATTCTAAAAAGAAGACAACAAGCTAGATATTCCGAAGTGTTTTGTTTCAATCTAGCAATTTTGTTGAGCTAGATTACCAACAACGTACACGCATTTTTCCCTCTTTCTTTTTTTGTTTTGTTTTGTTTTGTTTTTTTAGATGGATTTGTAACGTGTGCAAACAATTCACAAAGTCACATATGGAAGAAATAATTCTTGTTGTTCTATGATCTATAAATTCATTTAATTAATGTTGTAGGCATATAAATTTTTATTGGTTACAAAATATCATATTTCAACTCAAAATTAAGTTGAAATTCCCTGAATACTTTTCCGAAAAATCCACAACTGGGTATATACTAGTATATAGTAACTCTTGTTACTGAGAAATGTAACAACTACATGTAATAAGAATTTATAGGAACATTTTGTTACTGAGAAATGTAACAACATGTGATGTATCAGAATTTACAGGTAAAACACCTTTAGAATCCTCCTCTAAATTAATACTGAGATATAATTTTTATGTTGATCTTTCAAAGGATTGTTTTTTTAAAAAAAAATATATAAATAGTTTCCATTCACCCTAATTCAAGATTTATGCATTTGTAATAAAATTTATGTGTTTTCCAATCACCAAAATACTTAGGAGTGTGATGAGATCTAGCACAAAAAAAAAAAAAGTTAACATGCTGTAAATGCATAAATCTCCTCATCATACCCCTACATATTTTGGTGGTAGGTAAACGCATCAACCCCAAATTAAAGTATCGACTTCTCACCATCTTTATACCTCTCCATCTTCTTTAGAATAAAATAAATAAATAAATAAATAAAATTCACCGGTCTCAAGAGCATTTTTAGAGATGCATTTGGGAGTTTCACAATGATATATACAAAACAACTTTATCGTACGTGCTCTAAAGCTCTTTTTTGTTGGGGGGGAGGGGTGAGAGAGGAGGATTCATTTTTTTCCTCTCTCTCTCTCTCTCTCTCTCTCTCTAAGAGAGATTTTACCACTACGCTATTTTCAAAAATCCAAAAAAAAAAAAAAAAAAAAACCAAGTTCCCTTAATTCCCACATAAGTTTTTTTTTTTTTTTAATAATTCACACATAAAAGTATATTTGCACATGTTGCATGCATATATACATTTATTATGAATTCCGTCTCTCATAAAATAAAAATAAAAAAGGGTAAACTAGTTTTTGATCCCTATCCTATGCATCATATTTCAATTTAGTCCATAACCTTTCAATTGTGACAATTTGGTCCCTAACCTTTCGGTACCATATCAATTTTGTCCTTACCATTATCTTTTAGATGAAAATTGATGATGTGTCTAATGGCCAAAATAAAAAATAGCTTCCATTGATGTGAAAATAAACTAAAATTTTATTTTGGCCGTTTGTAATGTCAACAATTTTCATCTAAGATATAACAATAGGGGCTAAATCGACATGGCACTAAAAGGTTAGGAACTAAATTGACACAATTGAAAAGTTAGGAACCAAATTGAAATATAGTGTAAAGGATGGGGACCAAATATATAGTTTACCCAAAAAAATATTTTTATTATGAAGATCATCACTTATCAAACAAAATACTTTGAATACCCCTTTCATATGATCAAAGCACCTTGTAGCTCAACGGGCACCATCTAGAGTTCGAGTTCATCCACCTCAACTATTGAAGAAAAATAAAAATATTAATCTATTTTCTATATAATTTTTTATGTGAAATATTGGAGGAAATTAAAAGCATTTGAGCACACACGTAGTAGATACAATAGGATTTGGCTTACCTTCAAATCTTTTTAACTAGACATGTCTTTTGTTTTAAACATACAATGGCCAGTGGTAGTAGATTTTAAGCCCACCAATTTTTTTAATCCCACCATTTATTTAGTTAGTGAGTAATGCGGTAGTCTCTTATTAAAACAAAAGAAAATTCCTTTTAAAAATGCACTACAAATAAGCTAAACCCGATGCAATGAATCTATTTATTGACAGAGGTTTACAATTTGGGGTTTTATTTTACATTTTTATGCCATTGGTTTAAAAACTTTGAAGTTATTATGATTTATGTTTAGATTCCGTTAGTGGGCTCCAGTTAGCTCAACTAGTAAAGTCTCTGATAGTTGTATAAGAGATTTGGGATTCAATCCCCGCCTACACCAAAAACTAATTGGTGTCTTGATCTAATAATAAAGAACTATCATTAGAAGCGGATGTCATAAGTTGAAACTCTCTAAAAAAAAAAAACAAAAATGTTTAGATTCCGTCCACAACTAGGAAACCCCTTAAAGTGATAAAAAAAAATAATACATTTATGTGGCGTTTGGTACAGGGTAATGTTTTAGGATTCCTAGGAATGTTAAAGATTCCCATGTTTGGTTGCAAATCACGCTAGAGAATCAGATGCCAGGGAAATCTGGATTCCCCCTTAAACCCCTCTCAATAGGAATGTGGATTCCCTTTAAAACAAGTGGAAATCCAAATGCCCAAGCTTAAAGGAAATTGTATTTTTTATAAATTGACAATTTTAACCCTTTTTCCTTACCATTTAAGCAATTAAGATAAAATATAAAACAACATCATAATATCTTTTCTTGCCAAAATAACAGAAATAGGATAGACAACTCTGTTGATATATTCTTTAACAAAGTTTTATTTAGGTTTCACATGTGAAAAAAAAAAAAAAAAAAAAAAAAAAAAAAAAAAAAAAGGAAGATTTTATTAATAGATTTAATAATTTTAATGGAAAATAAATAATTTTAATGAATTTTTCATAATTAATAGTTTATATTTGGTTTTTCATTATTTATTTAGAGGAAATTTTTTTTTTAAATGACTTGGTAGTTCACATTCAAATCTAAGGATAAAATGAGAAAAATAAATAATTCATTTAAGATTCCTGGGAATAAACCAAACATTATCATCTCACATTCCTAGAAATCTTAAGAGATTCCCAATGAAACCAAACATAGGAATAGCTACATTCTTAGGAATGTTATTCTTAATAATCATATTCTTAGGAATCTGGATACCAGGAGTAATGTGAATTCTCCCGTACCAAACGCCAACTTATAATAATATAATACAGTTCAAATACAACTCAAATACTAAAACTTCCTACTCCCACTAATCCATATCTTAAAAATATATGCAACGTAATTCCCTACAATTAACTAATTATTATTATTTTATTTTATTTTATTTTATACAAAAAAACTAATAATAATTATTAATATTTTAATCTAATAAATTACTCCTACTATGCCTAATGATGAAATATCTGTTATTGCAGCGTCATTTTGGGAGGGTTTTGATTTTTAAGTTTTTTGTTACCAAGGCAATGAAGAATCAGAAATTCAGAGTTTGCTTTGAAATGTACAGTCTCTACTTTATTGAATATTTAAATTTTATAAATTTAAAGTGTTAACGAATGCATAAAAAAATGTTAGTTTTTTTTTAAAGAAAAATTAAATTAAATTATATAATTCGTTGGTCAATACAGTCTATTACTATTTAGAAGATAAGAAAAGTTAGTTATCAATTTAGTGAATGGACTAAATATTATCATCATTCCTATAATAATAAGAAATGGGGTAGAGTCGGTAAGCACGAAGTGCCGTTGAACTATCATTGGAGCTGGGTTTTGATAACATTGTTATTGAGGGAGATTCAGAAATTTTAATCAAGATTTTGAAAAACAGCAGCTGCTCTTGGCCCTTGGGCGCCTTTTGGACATATTGTCAACAACATATTCAATCTTGCTTCACATTTTTCATGTTTTAATGTTGTTCATGTTAGACGACATTGTAATCAAGTTGCTCATTCTCTTGCGAGAAGAGCACTAGTTTCCTCTCCCATATTCGTCTGGATGGAGAATGTACCCCAAATCTTTTATCTGTAATTTAAGCTAATTTGAATAGTCTTCCTTAATAATAAGCATCGACTTTTTTCTCAAAAAAAAAAAAATTCATTAATAAATAGAGATAGATAAAAAATAAAAAATAAAAAAATCCAAAACAATCTCAAAAAAATTCAAATCCCACATACAATTACAAACCCACTACAAAACCCTCCAATAGAGAATTGTGGAAATCATGGGCATGGTCTTTCAAATACATTCAAATAGTTTTTAGCTAAAAGATCTGAGATTCAATTTCTGCCTACACCAAAAATTGATTGATGTCTTAGTCTGATGATAATCAAGAGCGGACGCTATAAGTTGAAACTATCTCAAAAAATATATATTTTTGGATAAACACATCTGTTAATACAATTTTTTTAAATATATATTAGTATTCAAAGTTTAAAAAAAAAAATTTACTATAAAATTTCTTCCCACGTTTCCTTCAAAACAAAAACAAAACAAAATTTTCAAAATTTCAAACTTCCTTAACAATGGCTTTTGTTAAAACTACTTTCATCTTTAAAAAAATTTGTTATCTATGGGTCTGTTTGAATACCGCTTATTGCTAAAAATTGAAAGCTGAAAACACTGTAATAAAATAATTTTTAAATGTATGAATTGTGCTGCGGGATCCAATTTTAAAGTTAGATTTACGTTTTTCCATACTTGCAGATCCCAGAAACAGTGCACGGTAGCCAGCCAAAAAACGCAAACGCATTGCTATCCAAACCCAACCTATATTTGTTTTGAATATTAATTTTAGTTTAATATATGGGTTTTTTTTTTCTACTTTGTTCTATTGAGTGTTATAAAAAAAAAAAAAAAAGTGAACAAATCTATTAAATTCTTTGGAGCTTTAATTTTAGATTCAATTTGTTCATGATGAATTGTTTTATATTCAAGCCAAAACATCAATTGGTTTTTAGTTTTGATGAGAATTAAATCTCAAGTCGCTTTGAGCTAATTGGAATTTGGAAGGTGGAACCCACATGAAATATTAATTTGTTGTGTTTAAATGATGCAATATCACCGTTGGTTGATTTAGTGCATTCTGTAAATGGATCTACTCAAATTACTTTCCCAAAAGATATTAGTAATTTGTATTGCTTCTTGTCCTTTCTCTATTTTTTTTTTTTTCTAATCAAATTTAAAAATACAGAGTTGCAACAACTGGGTTTTTTGGATAATGATTTGTTTCATTTTCAGACATTGCAACGTGTAAGATGAGTTGCACATTGACTCAACAATATCAATGATACCAAAAGGCTAGGAAACCAAAGTACTTCAATTTGGGACAAATGAAAAATTGTGCCACTAAACCCAAAATTTAAAAAAATAAAAAAAAAATCCTCATTACAAATAAAAATGACAAGAATAAGATTGAATTTTGAAAGAGATTATCACAGTGATTAGATTGATTGCTGGAGTAATTGACAGTAGTGATGAATTGGAGTCACAGTGCTATATAAGCACTTCAAGGGCCCAGGTGAATGCAAAGGAGTAATATGAGATGTCTAAAAAAAAATTTATATACCTTCATCTACCATTGTTATTTGAATTCTAATAAAAATTTAATTTTGTTCTTTAGTTTGACTTATATACTGTTTCGGATTTTGTAAGAAAAAAGAAGGAAAATTTGTTATTTTTTTATTTATAAATTCTGGGTTTTTTTTTTTTTTAGCAAATAGATCAGGAAGATTAGGAAGAATAATTGTGATGTATCTGTTGCAACTGTGTGTGTATATATCAATTCTAAAAATAAGGCAACAAGCTAGAGATCCCGAAGTGTTTTGTTTCAATCTAGCAGTATTGTTGAGCTAGATTACCAACTACACGCATCTTTCTTTCTTTCTTTCTTTTTCGTTTTTTTTTTTTTTAAATGACGTTTTCACGTGTAAACAATTCACAAAGTCACATATGGAAGAAATAATTTTTGTTGTTCTATGATCTACGATCTATCAATTCATTTAATTAATGTTGTAGGTATATAATTTTTATTGGTCACAAAATATCATATTTCTACTCATAATTAAGTTAAAATTCCCTAAATACTTTTCCGAAAAATCCACAATTGGCTATTTAGTATAAATGTCATATGTTAGATAGCTCTCTAAGAAAAACAACAAAAAAAAAAAAAAAAGTTTCTCCGTCACTATATGTACATACTATAAATAATAGCCTCATCGTAACTTTTTATTAACTTCTATTAATGATGTCAAATAATAACCCCAATGCTAAATAAAATTTTGATTATATGAGGCAATATATTCTAAACAAATTATAATTAAATTAGATAAGTTCTTCTTAGAAAATTCTTTAAATCTAACTCTTTATTTATTTATTTACTAATTATTTCTTTTTGAGAATCTAATATTTACTAATTAAATATGCATCGTTTCCTTCAATTAAAAAAAATCATGAATTGTGTAAATTGGAATGCAGGACAATTCAATGATATCATTTTAATTTGAAAGTAAAAGATTAAACAGGAATATAATAAGAATAAATCCACACAACAGGTGCAAATGAACGTAATATATTACAGACAACCCATTGCCATGATTCCCAATGCTTAACATATAAACAAACATGCTAAGTTCCAAAAAGTTTTGCTAACCAGATTATACACACCAACATAAATCCAGTGGAAATACGAGAATGTACATCAAACAAATGACGTTGATCTTGAAACTTGTGATAAGGCATCTTCAAACTGATCATCTTCAATCTTGTCAGAACTCAAGCTTGGTTGGATGTAAGATCTGAAAACTCGTTCCATATTAGGAATTTCCTTTAAATCATGGCAAGCAACTTCCAGAGCTGTGTCGCGGAAAAATCGGTAGAATTTCTTACTGCAGACATAGCCAAATATGAGGGACAGTATGATGGCTGGAAGTAGGAGTGGTACATAGATGAATCTCTTCACCCCAAAGTAACCAAACATAGTAAGTTGGTATAATATCAGAGCTGCTAGGATGCGTGTATGCATGTGTGGCCACATCCTTCCATAGCTTTCATAAGATGGAACATAAACTTTCAGTGCCTGTCACATAAAACATAAGAAATAAAACTAAATTAACATGAAAAAAAAGAGGGGGCAAATATTTGAGCATGCTAGAGGCTCAGCAAAGAGCTTGGTAAAACAAAAACTCAGAAATTCAATAAAAATAAATGAACTTTACCTGATTTCTAAGAATTAACCAACCCAAACCAAAGTAAACCACACCAAATGGGATAATAATAGGAGCTATAGCAGAGTAACAGAGGACAATTGTGACGATCAACATGTCACCAGGAAACCTAGTTCCATACCGAAGATCTCCTGGAAACCAAGCTACCTTCACCTCAGCTTCAGTCTTACAAAGATACTTCCTCTTCAAATGGAATATAATTAGAGGAATTAATCTGGACAATTCAAGACCATAGCCAACAAAGAACCTGGGAAACAAAGAATTAATAAATTAAATTAAAAGTGACTGCTTAATAACAGATAGCAAACAAAAGTAAAAGACCAAATAATATATTAAAGAAAAAAAAAATACAAGAAGACAAGCTATATCATCAAAATCCTGATCAGGAAAAATGGGATAAGCCAGATTTTGATACAAAGGGTGTATGGCACCAAGAGAAATGATATAGTTCCATTTATTTCCCATATCATTTGAGGGTGCACATCCACCCTATAGATTTGAATCACGAAAAATGTCATCACTCCAGATCATGATCAAATTAAAGAACAGCATTCTCATCAACAGGAACCTTTTTTTTTTTGTGGGGGGGGGGGGGGGGTTGTTTACTGAATAGAAAAGAAACCACACCAACGAAGGTTGGCCTGAGTGGAAGGGGCTCTGGTCGCTTAAGCAAGTGGTCTCTAGTTCGAGCCCTTGTGGATGCAGCAAACCTTCTTGGGAGAGGTCCCCACCTTTGGTGCCCGACCGTACCTCGGAGGATTAGTCCCAGGCAAAGCCTGGGGATACCTTGGGAAACCAAAAAAAAAAAAAAAGAAACCACAAATATATAAAAATGCAAAATCATAATCTTACCTCAAAGCCACAAAGGTTATGAAGAACGTGGCATTGCCTGGCAGGCCAGCCGCTAGTAAGTCAGGTATAGATTTAGGCTTATCCTGAATGGTCTTGAACGTACTGAACAATGTTCCCCCCACAGTCACTCCAATGAAAACATTTAACACTATGAAATAAAAATATTTCCCTGAAGCAGCTCTTACTATATGACCCTCAGAGGGTATTCCCTCAGCCTTGGAGAGAGAATGAAGGAACTTGGGCAGCAAAGCCAAAAAAATAATGAGTGCAAGCTGAGGGAGGTAAGCTTCCAAAACTGTCTTGATTGCATCCATATCCACAATTGGCTTTAAAAATGGTAGATATTTCTTCAAATTTTCCAGTGTTGTGAGAGCAGAAATAAATCCAATTGGAATCATGAAGAAAACTATCGTCAAGGCCACAACAATGTAGATGACATATTGTCGCACCTGCCTCTGAAAAA
Organism: Quercus suber; assembly: GCF_002906115.3. Taxonomy (NCBI): domain Eukaryota; kingdom Viridiplantae; phylum Streptophyta; class Magnoliopsida; order Fagales; family Fagaceae; genus Quercus; species Quercus suber. Next base: position 123,595 of record NW_027069679.1, on the reverse strand, counting down.
AACTGATTTTAAGATTAGTCCATATCATTTGACGAAACTCAGGAGCATCTGTAACTGTCCATTTGTCAACCATTTGAGCATGTAGACTCTGAGCTGCAGAAGCTGCAGCCACCCTGCTTGAGAAGAAGACCAGAGCAGCATCTTGCTGCTTCTCTCTGAGAGTGTCTTTTTGTTCCGATTCCAGTTTTGGGGTTACTTCATTAATCTTCTCATTATAGTACTCTATGCTATCAACTTTTTTACCAATCAGACCAAGGAAGCCAATTCTATTAGTGGGCCTTGCTCCTTCTGGTTTGCCAGTTTTTTTTGACAGCGCATATACTGCTTCAGCACGGGCAAGCTTCCTCTTGTACCCTTCTAATTCTTCCCAAAGTTTGTTCACCTAACAGAATCAATCAATGTTATAAATGCATATATTACCACCAAAAATGTAAAAACACACCATAAACCATTCAAGTCAAATGAGATAATCATATCCAACCTATGGTATTTTTTCTAATTCATCTTGAATGCTCACACAATTCAGTTTCAAATGAGATATTGTCTTAAATTTGAACCTTCAAATATGATATATCCATGCATTATAATAATAATTTAGTATCATCAAAAGCTGAGAAATTATGATAAAGTAAATTTCTCGGACAAATAAATCACTTAAAGTGCATAGATATAAATAATTCTATGAGCACTGTGCAATATTTAACAGTCAAATTAATGCACCAAAAAAAAAGTATAAATAGCAACTCAATGCCTTACCACTTTGTTGTCTGTGACCACCATTGATCTGTAAAACGACTCGGGATAGATCCTTTTAAAGTAAGAATCAACCTGTTCTTTTCTTGTTTGACCTTCAGGGACTGGAGGTATGTCTCTAACAAGAATGGCAAATTGTTCTGCTCTCACTTCAGGAGACATAAGAGCATCAGCTCTCAGTCCAGAGACATGCTTATAAGCCTTCCATAGCAGGAAATATGTGACAAATGAAACCCAATAAGTGGCTAACAGGAATGCCCACAAGCGAGAACTCTCTTCCTGTATTTACAAAGAAACACGAAAAACTGCATTCAGAAGAAATGAACAGGCAAAGATAGCTAACTTAAACAAACAAAATAGAAAGCCATTAATAGCTTCGATTCATCAAGAAACGATATATTAGTTGAATAGCATGACACAGAAATCATATATTCAGCACCATCAGCTCTGTAAATTGTGCCCCTGAACATATTCATCTGATACGTATGAGATATTATTTGGTGGTTAAGATAATTTACCACGTGCACTTTGACAAGTCTAATAAATCTAAGCCATCCTGATCACTTACTAACCTAATGTATTGAGAGAATAAAAGAAATAGAATTATCGATCCAGATTATGAAAGGTAGTGTGGAATACCTTAACATTTCCCATGGCTAACTTGTCAAGGTCGCTAAAAGTCCCATTGCTTGTGGTTGAGGCAATCTTTACACCTTCGTCAGTGGCAGCAACTGGTAGAAGAACTGGCAGCAGCACTAAGCCAGATAAAACCAAGATTCCCAACACTGCAGATTAATTGAATACAAAGAGAATATAAGATTTTTTTTGCATTTCTCCAGATTAATAGATCAAGACATTTCTTATATAGGCCTCACACAGAATTAAGTCAATTAACTAGCTCTTGGGAACATTAAAAAAGGTACCCAGTGCACAAGGGTCCCACTTTTGCGGGGTTTGGGAAAGGTCATGGTAAGTATCCTTATCCACAATTTTTTTTTTTTTTTGGAGAGACTGATTTCCAAACTCAAACCCACAACCTATCGCTCTTGGTAGAAGGCACTTGCCATCGTACCAAGATGAACTAGCATATCCTTAAAATATACAAATTAAAAGTCTAAACACATCATTTCAACTCTTCAAGCAAGTTCCAATAGGTAATCTTGCCAAATTGCTACAATTTCTCTTGAAACAGCCTTCCCTCTTCCATCATCGTATTTTCCCCCACTTTGATTACAAAACACTTGCATCAGTCTATCTCTGATAAATGTATTACAATCCGCAAAGCCTAACTTCTCTTCTAAGGACTTAATCAATGAGGATGCAAACCTTATCAGAAAGGTGCTGAGAAGGTGCAGCATTAGTCATGGAAAAACCAAAAACGAATATAGTGACACATAAACTGTCTAGACATGTCCACGTGGGTGATTACTGTGTGATTTGAATGGATGAGGCTCTGCACATAGTGCCTCTCAAAAAAGAAAGATTCTATTAACCACTAATGAAATTCTTTTATCGCTTTCTCATTTGAAAAGATAATAATATAACCAAATACTATATGTTGTACCCAATATAAAAGATTCTTGTTTCTGTGAAGTTTGGAAAAGGTGGTTGATACACATAGCTTGGGCAGAGGGTACTTGCAATCACACCAAGTCCGATCTCTAATATAACCAAATACTGAGGATTTTAAAATTACTTACAAAAAGTTGCATTGTACAATCTATTCTGTCATTCCAATTCCAAATAGCAATACAGATCCACAATATATGTGTGAAACTTGAAAATAATTTCTTTTCTTTTTTTTTTCTTTTCTTTTTTTTTTTCTTTTTTGATCAGTAAAACTTGCAAATAATTTCAACAGACAAGCAACAATATTGTGGGCAACTATCAAAAGGTAATATCTTGTAATCCAATTTAAACATTAAATGTCTTTCCACATATGAGAACACTCTGACTTCTCCATAAGCATCAATTGCAACAACTTCCATACTCAAAAAAAAGGTATTAAAAAAAATAATAAAAAATAAAGGTCACTTCCCACAAATAGCAATACAGATCCCCAATATTTGTGTGAAACTTGCAACTGATTTCTTTTCTCTTTTTTGATAAGTAAAACTTGCAAATAATTTCAACAGTCAAGCAACAATATTGTGGGCAATTATCAAAAGTTTATATCTTGTAATCCAATTTAGAACATTAAATGTCTTTCCACATATGAGCACACTCTTGACTCCTCCATAAATATCAATTGCAACAACATCCTTACTTAAAAAAAGAAAAAAAAAAAAAATCATTTCCCAGAAGTATGACAACATCCAAAAGCCACCCAATTTTTTCAAAAAGGAGGAAAAAAAATTGTTTCCAGAGAATGACATCCCAGAACTAGAATAACATCAACCCAATACAATTATAGTTTTCAAAAAAAAAAAAAAAATTTTAAATCCATGAAAAAGCACAACAACAAGATTAGAACTTTACCAAAACTACAAGCAGAAAGTGACGGAGAAATTGAGGGTGAGAGAGAGAGACAGAGACAAACCAGTGCTCAAGAACACAAAGTAGACAGCAGTGTCATATCCTGAGGCGGAGATAACGTCCTGTTCCGTTGAGGACATGGCCTCATGGATCCATGCAAACGGGTTCCGGGTCCTGGACCCGCCTTCATACGGATCCAAACCCTTCAAGATCCGATTCGGGTAGTAAATCACGCTGTTCCCAGGCTTACCCGACAACCATGCGAACACCAACATCAAAACTATGAATATCACAAAGGATGTCCCTAAGGACGTCAAAAACGAACTAAAATCCATCTGGGTCTCTCTCTAACAAGCTCTCTTTTTTCTCTCAGTTTATGCCAGAACTCTCTCTCTCTCTCTCTCAAAAGCGTGACTGAGTGAGGGAGTGAAACTGTGAAAAGAAGGTATATTTAGGAGTGGAGAATAAGCATATAGGAATGGAAATGGAAAGAGAGGGTTAATGGGATCATTGAAAGAGAGAAAGCAAAAAGTAACCGTTAGGAGATGATGAAGGAAAAAATGTGATTGTGAATGAAGATTGGTTGGTAGTTACGTTTTTGACAACAAAAAAAGAAAGCAAATTATGCAATTATTTTTCGGTTGTTTGAAAGAGAAAAGGTGTGTAATAAATATCTGGAGGAGTGATTAGCTGGTTGTGGGGTAAGCTTTTATTTTGCTCTTTCAATGTTTCATTTCAAAGTTTTTGTGATTCCGTTTTCATTCTTTTAATGCTCACTCACACACGCATTGGACACACAAAGAGAGAGAGATAGAGCGTACTGTGGAAATGGATTTGGATGGAGATTGAAAGTGCGGGGGGTACAGGGAGTAAAAAAGGGTGACAAGTTTTCCTTATAATAAAATAGGTCTCTTTTTATGGGCCAGATGTGAGCGATGGGCATGTGAGCTCTGAGATATGGATATGGTGGGGTAATTCTGATTCTCAAACGCATAAAAAATAACAATTATTATAAAATAAAATAAAAAGTGACTTTCTGATGCATGAAGCAACTGTTGGTGCTGGTTCAGTTCAGGTGAGGTAGTGAAGAAAAACAAAGGATGTTGTTGATAAGGTCTTAATCTTTGCTTGTGTAGTCTTGTACTTCAATCTTTCCTTTCAAGCAAAAATAAATAAAAATAAAATAAAATGAATTGAGTTAAGTTGTTGTAGGTGGCTGCATTATTTACCTCTTAGCCAAAAAATTTATAAAAAAAAAATTGATTCATTTTGCTTGACCCCAATAAAATGAAGAAGGAAAAAGCATCAGCTAAGTCATGCAAGCTGGTCATGGGATACAGCCTATGGTTGATCTGGCTTGGTATGAATGTAATCGTTCTTTATTATGCGCCTTCTAATTATGTCACATATTATAATAACAAAGATTGATCAGTGTGATAATTGGTTGCCAACCAACTTTCTAGGATCTTTGTTCTTTTTTTGAGAAGAAGAAATGCACAACAATTCTGCTGGTGTATATTTTTGCACGAGTATTGTAGTAAAATAGATGCATAAGCTAACACGAGTGATTGGCGTTAGTTGGCAAAATTTGGGGCTTATGCTATTTTACGGACATTCTGGTATTTTACCCCTTTTTATTTTTTTAATTGGCAAAATACTCATGTTTTGAAACTATATAGGTGCGTGCCCCTGTTTCGATACTCGATGACCCTAAAATCGAGTTACTTAAAGTACTCGATTGGTTTAAAATCGAGTTATGCCCAATCAAACTTTAAAACAAAAAAAAAAAAAAATTCATGAAACTCAAGTAAATGGAAATCGAGTTCCAAAACGTCACTATAGGGCTTAAAAACGTCACTATAGGGATAAAAAAACGCCGCTATAGGGCCACTGAAACCTGGTATAAAAAATTTTCCAGAAAAACGCCACTATAGGGATAAAAAATGCCGCTATAGGGCCACTGAAACCTGGTATAAAAAAATTTTCCAGAAAAACGCCACTATAGGGCTTAAAAACGTCACTATAGAGCTTGAAAACGCCGCTATAGGTCTCCCTGAATATTGGGCGAAAAATTTTTTTTGCATGGAACTCGATTTTCCTAAGCTCGAGTTACATGCAATTTTTTTTTTTTTTTTTTAAGTTTGATTGGACATAACTCGATTTTCTACAAATCGAGTATTTCATTGAAACTCGATTTTAAGGTAATCGAGTATTGAAACAGGAGCATATCTCTATATAGTTTCGAAATAAGGGCAAATTGCTAAATAAAAAAACAATTAGGGGCAAAAGGCTAGAATGTCCGCTATTTTACATCTACTTATATGAATACTTTAACAATGTGGGAGGTTAGGCCTATAATCCAAAAAGAATACAAACAGTCTAAGGACCATGGCTAAGCATAGTGATCAAAAAAAATTTACCGAGGACCATAATTGAGCATAATGGCCAAATAGCCTAGTATAGAAAAAATTAACTTATAACACAGTCTCATGAGATATCTTCCTCTCAGTGTCTGTTTGGCTAGCTTATTAACTTATTTTATTATTCAACTTATTTTTGCTACTATTCATAAGTCTCACTGCATTTTTTTGATACTCATCATGGGTCCTACTGTACTATTTTAACTAACATTTATCTTTATTTATAGTACTTTCAATAAAATATTTTCAATTTCAGAAAAATAAACAAATCTCAAAACAGATAATGTGGTGATCCTCTAACAAAGTTTCCAGTGCTATTGGATTTGTCTCATCGCATACAAATTGGGGTTGTTACTTTGAGACACATCCCCTAACAGGCGGGCGTAAAACCTAGTTTTAGGGTAATTTTCCTTTGAAAACATCTCATTTCATTTTTTTGATGAACAACATCTCATTTCATTTTTTTGATGAACAACATCTCATTTCATTTATTAAGACAAGCAAGAGCTCTAGAACTACTAGTTTGTCATATTACTATATCTCACTCTCTTCCCTAGCTTACCGACTTGACCATGAAAGCTTCTCTGACCAACAGGGTTGAACTGAGGCTTCTCTTTTTCAATAAAGATAGGATCCACTACCATTCAATCACCGTCAAAATCATTGTTACAGTTCCATCTCTTTTCCAAAATTTAATCCACCTACAAAAGTGTTTGGCACAAGACAAACATTCAATTTTTTTATAGGATGAATTAAAAATGAGTTACATTGTATATAGGAATAGGCTACTTGTTTAGATCTCCGTGAATGGTGAACCATGTACTCCCATTAAAATATACCTTAATCAAAAGATACTACCATATCTGTTTTTGAATAGTTAATACTAATGGAATATTCATGACCACGACAACTGATTAGCACACAGGATTTAGGGGTTTTTTTTTTTTAATTCTTACAATTTTCCACCACAGATTTTTTTAAGAAAAAAGAGAGAAATGATAGGGATTTTATTAACTGGTTTGCATTATATATAAAGAAACAATAATGATAAGAAAATCAATCACTTCTTCTATTTACAATTTTACATATATAGTTTCGATCCACCCAAATCCAAATGTCACTATTGGTGAAGTATATAGCCACCAAGACCTTGATTCCTACTGTTTCAATCATATGGAGCTTTAAACCATCAAATACCGCCCGGAGAGATTGAGAATAATGACATACATTTCATTCAAGGGGAGCAGGACAATGTGATTTTCCTCGTAAAATTCAACTTTCATAAACCTAAATAACTTTTAAAAGCCAATAAAACAACTGGTTTTGGATAACTTTATTTTCCTACTTAATTGACTTAAAGATAGTTTTTTTTTTTTTTTTAAATCAAATCTCAATTTTTTTTAAATACAATTTATTTTTACCCCACTTATTTTTTAAGTAAATTAAGTCAATAAAAATATATAAGTTCATTCAAACACACATAACTGCTGTCTAGTGTCTGCCATTTTGCTTGCTTGCTAAAGTAAATATGGAATGAATCAATTGATAGAAAATCCAATCCTCTATATAGATTATATAATTATTTTTCTCACACCAAAAAAAAAAAAACAAACAAACAAACGAACAAACTATGATGAAAGAAAAAATGAAACAACTCATTACAATTTCATTTATAATGAAAACAAAAACAATTAAGTCCTTATACAAATGCGGTATAAAATGATGATGAAAAAAGGACGAAGTGAAACGTGTTAAAAAAGAAATTGGCAACATTTTTTTTTTTATGATCAATTGGCAACAAATTATTACATGAACAGATAAGTTTGAATCCTGTACGTGACTTTTTTTTTTTTTTTTGAGAAGAATTCTTTACGTGATTTGATATATCATGCAAGGATATTAAGCAAGAGTCTTGTAACTTAATTGAAATTTTTTGTTATTTTTAATAAAGATATCTAAAGTTTAAATCTTTACATTCACCAACTATCGAATTATCACCTAGAGTCTTGTAACTTAACTAGCATTTTTTAGTATTTTCAATGGTGATGTTTTGGATTTAAATTTCATCTTCCCAATCATTAAGTGATGGAATATTTTTTATTCTTACTTGAACTACTCATAAATGAAAGAAAGAAAGCTGATCCTAGTCTCTAAAACTTCTCATTTCAAAAATCAATTTAATATTTTCAATTAGTAGTAATCAATCCAATCGGATATTTTATATTTGTATTTCATGAAACTGATTAAATTTAATGACTTTAAATGAGAATTCTGAATTATTTATAACAGGTGATGTGAAAACTGAAAACATTAAAGTTTTTTTTTTTTTACAATGATATTAGTGCCACCTGTTAGTAACATTATAAGTCATAACAATGAATAAATGAGGATTATAACTTATAAGTATCAAGAAATCATTTGCTAATTACTGCACACTTTAGATGTGATAGTCATTTTACAAATATAAGTATTTGTAACTTAACTAACATTTTTTAGTGTTTCCAACTATTGTGTTTTGGATTTAAATTTCATCTCCCCAACTATTAAGTGATGGAATATTTTTTATTCTTACTTGAACTACTCATAAATAAATGAAACAAAGAAAGCTGATACTAGTCTCTAAAACTTCTCGTTTCAAAAATCAATTTAATATTTTCAAATGGTAGTAGTAGTAATCAATCCAATCAGATATTTTATATTCGTATTTCATGAAACTGATTAAATTTAATGACTTTAAATGAGAATTCTCAATTATTTATAACAGGTGATGTGAAAACTGAAAACATCAATTTTTTTTTTCAATGATATTAGTGCCACCTGTTAGCAACATTATAAGTCATAACAATAAATCAATGAGGATTTTAACTTATAAGTATTAAGAAATTATCCGTCAATTGTTGCACACTTTTAGTGTGACAGTCATTTTATAAATATAAGTATTTATGAGATGTGAAAAACAAAAGTCAAAATTCAAACCTCTAAAAAAAAAAAATACCACACACATATACCCCTAGAGTAAAATTTTTATATCATAAATAAATAAATAAAATCACTTACCAACAGGGTGATTTGGTTAGCTGTCATGTCAGTTGTTATCAATAGAAGTTATAAAGTTGAAATAGCCTCACTAAATAGGGCAACAAAGGGACAGGCTAGAGTAATAAATAATCAAATACCATTATTAAGCCATGTATCAAATCATATCAATTTTATTGATGTAACCGTTATTTATTTCAACAACATTCATGGTGAATTGAACGTAGTGTTTTTTTAGGTAGTAGTAGTTGTAGTAAAGGATAATGCAAATAAAAAATGTTAAAAATAAATATTGAATGCCAAAAAAAATCATTTAATGTTGACACCCATTATCTTTCATAATTGGGGTGTCAACGGTATTGTAATATTTATTTAAGATTGAGGAATGATATGTTTATAATATTTTTATAATATTTTTATAACAAATTATAAATGGCAGGTCGTTACTAGTTTTTATTGTTGATGCAAAAAAATAATCTTAGTATTAGTTTTAAATTTGAACCAATAACAACTAACCACTTATAATTTATTGTAAAAATGTTGTAAAATTGTTGTAAACCTAGCATCTCTCTTTAAGATTTATTTGAATATTACTTTGGCAGTATTTTAACATTATCTTTGATAATTCAACTTTTTTTTTAAAATGACCTTAACTTTCATTCATTTAAATGCAAAGAATCATAATACAATGCGTCTATATCGTTCATTTCAACTACAATGTCGAGATTGAAAGTGGGTATACATATCTATAAGTCATAACTCATAAGTGGTCTACGACTAAAACCTAAAAATGTTAGTTTTGACAATTTGGAAGGAAAAATAAGGGCTCCTCTTCCATGTGAAAAGAATAATTCTATATTATCAAAATAATAATAATAATAACTAGTTTCATCACACGCACTTTGCTCGCGCGATGAGGCTATTTTTTTATTTTGAGTTTAATATAATTTTTCAATTTGAATTTATTTATTGTTAGTGAGGTTACACGAGAATGAATTTTTAAGAAATTAAAATTTAGAATTTGAAATGAAATAAACTGTTGGGTTTAGCGTGCGCTAATTTTTAGGAAAAAATGTATCAAATGTGCTTGAGATATATTTAATGAGAGGTGCTACGTCTACAATATTTTCACAACAAATCATAGGTAATTAGTTGTTATAGGTTCAAATTCGAATCTAATACTAAGGGCATGTTTGGTAGACTGTAATAGGTGTTGTAATGTAATAGTTATTCATATAGTTTAATTATTCTTTAATTTGGTTATGTTTTTATTACAATGAATAGTCATTCCTTATTTTGAAGAATAGCTATCTATTCTTCAAAATAAGGAATAACTATTCCTCTTAAAAATGTTGTATTAGCTATTTCTTAGTAAGTGTATTAATTTCAAAACTTAATATATTTCCAAATAAACAAACCTTCCATATACATCTAATAATTATAAAAATAAAAAATTATAAAAAATAACACATATCTTTCTTAAATTTAAAAATAACAATTTTTAAGAAAATATAATTGTATGAGGAAGATATTTCCTAAAATAAATGTTAAGTTTCATTCTAATGTTATAACTTACAACCAAACTAATGAATAAGTTTAGTTATTACATTACAACACATTTTATTACTAGTAATAAAAATTATAATTCCTGTTGTAATCCTCATTCAGTGTACCAAACGTACGCTAAGATTATTTTTTTGCTTCAATAATAACAACCAGTAACAACCTGCCACTTAGAATTTGTTGTAAAAATGTTGTGGACATATCATTTCTCATATTGAATAGAGAGTGAGCTAATTTTTGGGAAAAAAATTTCTCTAGTAGGGTTTTTTTTAAATCATGTTGAATTACAATTCTAACCTCATCTTTTATTTTTTAAGAATAAAAATTATCTAATTAGATTAGGGGTATTTTTGACATTTTTTGAATTGAAATCATATCTAATTTTCTAAATTCTCTTAATATATAGAGATATAAGAGGTAGAGATAATTCTATTATCATATAGAATTGTTGAACTACAATTCTCTTACAATTTTTGGATTCAAATCCTCTAGATTTTCTAGAGTACTCTACCAAATAGATTTCTTTAAATCTTAATCATTCTTTAATGATTTAACAATCTAAAATTTGCTATGTCAGTATTCTACTAAAAATAATCTTAATTGTATTATTGGTAACATTATTTTATTATTTTAAGAATATTGTTAGTAAAATGCTAACATTGTATAATCTAGACCATTAAATTATTAAAGAGTGGTTAGGATTTAAAGAAATCTATTGATAAAGTACTCGAAGAAATCTAGAGGATCTGAATCCACAATTTTTACTATAATTATTCTACGTGGTAGATTTTAATTGACTGCAAGGTCACAATTCGTAGCCCAAGCCCAAAAGATATGGGATATGAGCCCAATAAGCTCAGTACAATGAATTTGTAGAGAGTGGGCGAAAGAGCTAGACTTGTGGTGGATTGGACAATGGTTAATAAGGATTTCAAAAGATGAACTAGGATGAAATACACGTAAACTTCAATACAATGATTGCCCAAGGAGATAGATTATGAATTAATCCAATAATTCTTAAGGTTAATACAATTCTTATTGTTACAGTAATTTCTTTTCCCTTTTTCTCTCTTCTTTCTTCCGTCCTCCTATTATGGAAGGTCTTTTACATTATATAGTTCATTTCAGGCCATCCTAATCGTACACTTGTTAATCATCTAAACTTTCACTCGAGTGCATGTTTCATCAGACATCTTCTTTGGCTCTCTGTGAATAGCGGTAGTTGAAACTACACTGTTCAGGAGTTTTCTTCACATAAATACGGATAAAAAAGTTACTGTAGTGCATTTAATGCAGTAGTAGCAGTTTTTCTGTAAGATATTTCTGTGTTCTTATTACCTTTATACGTACTTGAGGTTCGTCCTGATCATTGGAACTCTCTGAAAGGTCATCTAAATTATTCAAATGCGTGCTTGACCGATATTCATTGTATCCGAGAAGGAGATACTCCTTGGACTATATTCTTCAATTCTTTACTTGCATGATTCTTAATTTCAAGGTCTCTTTTAATTATTTGCTCATTTTCAGGCGTATCCACATCCTTAAATAAGGCTCAAAACCCAATATATAAATTTGAACTCTTATTCTCACATTTGACTATTTGTCATATTTATACAGGCACATTGCTTTTTTTTTTTCAACACAATCTATCATATAAACCGTTTTAGCAAGAATTGTGTACTTTTTTTGGTACTGGATTAGTGGGCGGCTGAATCAATGGACATGGACATCCATTTCCCATTCCCAAATTACCAATCTGACCGTACCTTATAGATAGCTACTTTCAAACCATACATTTACACAAAAAAAGGTATGCCGACATGTTGAGGAAAGAAAAAAACGATGTCGTGGCACATACACTTTGCGAGTATATGAAATTTTGCACTTGCTCGAGTGATTGGTGGTCACTTGCTAGCAGCTTCGAGGAAACACCGGGAACAAAAACGAAAAAGAAGCTAATCCTGTTTTCCACTACGTGGCAGAGCAGAATCGAGTAAAGGCAAAGTTTGGATGTGGACACGTGGCGCTCTCTGGCGCTGCCGACAAACGTTTATAGTTTTTGACCGTTAGTTTTTGTTTTTTTTTTTTTTAGGCTCTGATTTCGCAACGGCTTTACTTTACTTTACTTTACTTACCGACTTGACTGAGCCTCACGATTCACGAAGACTCAGAGACCAGTTGTTTTGTCCGTTTCCTGGTCCCCTTGGCTGTGTAACGCGATCACGACACGGATATTTGGGGGAAAGAAGCAGCGTGAGAAGCGGTTGTCAGACTGGTTACGTGTTTGTCAGACAGCAGGGTGTAGGCCTTGTCACGTACAATACAGTTGAGCTGGACCATGGGCAGCCAAAACCGTAGGCTGTTTGGTTGGAATTGTTCGTGGTTACAAAATTGTGGTTTAAAAAGTATTGCAAAAATGTGTTTATAATATTTATAAAATAAAAAAATATGTTTATTATCATATTTTAAATAATATATATAAATATGTGAAAAAATATAATTGTGTATTTGTTATGTTTTTTTTTTAAGTTGACAAGTGGAGTATGAAGTTTTATCTGTTGTCTAATCAAGTGAGTTTCATATTTATTTAAAATATTTATAAAAGTGTCATTAAACAACGTTATTTAAAATTTAAAAACTAGTAAAATGAGTTTTTTAAATTTAATATTTAAATACCCTAAAATAAGCAACATAATTTAAACGCTCCTAAAAAAATACTCTTACTAAAAGTGTTGTTTTTTTTAGAACCACAATTTTCAGTGTTTAAACATTGTAAACTGTTATTTGGAATTATGTACCAAAATATTTAAAAAAAATTCTAAATTCTAAAATTGCGTGTTGGTAAAAATTAAATACTTTTATATTTTAGAAGGTTAAAATTCAAATTTTAAAATTTTATAGTACAAAATTTAAATACCTTCAAATTTTATGAGTGCAATTTAGAATCTACCAAGAATCACTTTTTTTATTTAATGCTTAATATCATCAATCATTAATTATAATTGCATCATGTGCAATATCTCCTATGGAATAATGTATGTCCATTAAACAAAAAAAAAAAAAAACAAACAAAAACAAAAACAAAAACAAAAATTAAATACTTTTATATTTTAGAAGGTTAAAATTCAAATTTTAAAATTTTATAGTACAAAATTTAAATACCTTCAAATTTTATGAGTGCAATTTAGAATCTACCAAGAATCACTTTTTTTATTTAATGCTTAATATCATCAATCATTAATTATAATTGCATCATGTGCAATATCTCCTATGGAATAATGTATGTCCATTAAACAAAAAAAAAAAAAACAAACAAAAACAAAAACAAAAACAAAAACAAAAACAAAAATTGCTCTCACATGCTATCCCATGTTATTAGTTATTACTCACAACACAAGTCACAATCACAGCCTCGCAGGGACCCCTTGCCCACCTAGGCAATATCTAATGGAGAACAATAAGATCAATAACGTAAAACAAATTTTCACGAACTGAACTTTTTTTTGAGAAAGTTCACGAACTGAACTTGATAATTGATATGTTGTGATTTTTTTATTTTTTATTTTTGGGGAATATTAAGCGATGTAGTTTTATTCATGACTAATGACCTTTACAATTACGATAAGACAAACAAAAGGTGGGCCTGACCAAATTGGACGTGGACACCCAACCCATAATTTTCAGACCCGAAATAAATAAATTAAAACGGGTCGTCCCATGTCCAACTTGATTGATTTTGGGTTGGGTCAACCCGTACCTAACCTAAACTTAATCAATTCGTAAAGTGATTTTTTTTTTTTCACAATTCAATTCAAATGGGAACAGTACAATATATTTATTCTTCATAGTTTCACAAACATATCATATTTACTGATCATTATGGTGATAATATACTATACTTGAAAAACATTTTATGGTCCACAACATTTAGTATTCTTTTTAGTTTTTTTATGATGATGATATTATTAGTGAACAATGAATTGTGTAAACTTAAAAATTTATATATTGTTTAACTTTTATGTGCATGGTAGGGTATCAATTAGGATTAGTTCTAGAATATTTCTACTTGAAATTAAGTTTTCTAGAACCTTTAATAGGCCTGCAATATTTCAAAAGTTCAAGATTTCATTAATAAAATTTAAGAGAGGTATTTCTCTATTTTTAGTGGATTTTAGGTTTTTCTTGTTGATTTAAGAAACATCTTATGGATTAAAATAGGGATGGAAATTTTACTCCACGCCGCTTGATTTGCCTCTCCCCACTTTGCCTTATACAGGTTTTTCCCGCCCCACCATAGGGATGGCAATTTTACTCCACACTGCTTGATTTGCCTCTCCCCGCTTTGCCTTATGCAAGTTTTTCCCGCCCCACAAAAGTAGTGGGGCTGGGATGGGGTGAGATTTTAGTTTTGCACCACAGAGTGAGGCGAGAATGGGTTTAAACTTTTTAGATTCAACCTGCCTCACAACGCCTCACCTCACATTGATAAGGGTTAAATTGTACGTAAATTTTTTATACCCTAAAACCCTACTATTTAAACAAACATGTCATCAACTTATATTATTCTACCCAATAAGGCTTTCTACCCTTTTTTTTAGTAAGGTTGAAAATAAGGTACCAATTTAACATTTTCTTTTGTCTTTATTGTAAACAAATTTATATACTATTAAATCATTGATTTTGTATTATGATATTTTTGTTTTTGTTACGATATTGTCTTGTTAAACACTTTAATAATATTATTCAATTTTTGCTAAAAATTAGTTTGATTTGATGGGATAAATTTATTTGTAATTTCAAGTATATTTTTATGAAAAAAAAATATGTTTTATTAAAAACAATTGTAATAGTTGTAGGAAAATTAACAAGAAGTAGAGTTTTACAAGGTGGGGGGCGGGGGGGGGGGGTGTGGGGGGCTTCGTGGGGCCCTAAGGGGTAAGAATGGGGCAAGAAAATTTTCCCCGTCATGTGGGGCGAGGTGGGGATGGGATAAAACAAAATCATGCGGTGCGGGAGTAAAGACCCTATCCTTTGGACCCACCCCGTCCCATTGCCATCCATAGATTTAAAGGTTTCATTAAGCTAGAATAAGATCTAACCCAATTCACATTTTCGTTATACATTCATTGATATTAGAGCTTGCTAGCATTTATGTAAGGAAGATTTCCTTGATTAGTTACTTAATCTAGAGGATTTCTTTTACTAAATGAATATTCATAAGGAAAGAAAGGTTAAATTTGCTATGTATAAACTTAGGCCATTTTTGGTACTCAAAATAGAGATTACAATAGGAATGACAATCATTAATTCTATGAATAAAAGATGTTGTAATAGAATAACTAAACTTATTCATACGTTTGGTTGTAAGTTGTAACATTAGAATAAAACTCAATATCTATATTTAGGAAATATCTACCTTACACGATTATATTTCCTAAAAAATACATGTAAAAAAAATTGAGATAGAGGATTTTTTTTTTTTTTTTTATGATTTTTTTTAAATAGTTAGTACATATGGAAACTTTGTATATTTAGAAATATATTAATTTAAAAACTTATTACACCTATTAAGGAATAACTATTACAACATTTTTAGATGGGAACAATTATTCCTCAATTTAAGGAATAATAACAACTACTTGTAATACATATGCAACTAAATAATTGAATAGTTATTCTACATGAATTGTCATTCTATTGCAAGACCTATTACAACATATTAAACATGCCCTTTGTTGGTATGCCTCAGAGTGGTGGGAACAAACATAATTTCATAAAATCTGATAAGGTAAAGACAAAATTCATTCATGGCCAAGAATAAAAAAGAAGCTTGCAAACATAATTTCATGAATTTTTTCTTGACTTATGGTGTAATTCTGTGATATATAAAGCAAGATTATTGGTCAAAAAGTTTAGACTTAATAAATTATATTGATGAGCTCTACCTTCCACCATCAAGAAAAGATATAATATTGCGGATGAACAATATTAAACCAAATTTTGAAAATATTATTGAAGTGGTTGAAAAAGATCAAGACTTACAACAAGATAACAATTTGAAAATTGAAGATAATACTCTTCAAGAAGTTGGTGAAGAGATAACAATAAAATAAAATATTAAAAAAAAAAGAGACTAAGTTAACTAAGGAGAATGGCAGAAATCATAAGATGGAAATTACTAGCTAACGCAGCTTAGGTATACAATTGTAGCCGCATTTATAGAAAACGTAGCTCTAGGTAGGGCTTAGGCCGGGTTTTTTAAACGCGGCTTTAAGAAATATTTTTTTTAAAAATCGGATGGGTCTATAACTACGTATTTAAAACGCGGCCTAAGCCCAACCCACAAAAATGTAGCTAAAACATCAAAAAACGCAGCTATAGAGCTGATCTTTGGGCTGCATTTGGTAAACGCGGCTCAACGCCAATCTATATAGGAATATTGTGGAAGAGCCAACTAAAGTCAGATATGATAATGAGTCCATAACCACAACTCTTAGGACTTGGTTGATTTGTTGAAGATGATTACACAATCTATTGATTTTCTTGAAATATAAAATTTTGATTTTTTTTTTTCAATCCTTTGAGATTGATGTTATGAACAACTTAAAGCAAATGAGAATAAATATTATGTTACACTATCTCAAGAGTGTAAGTTTTAGAATTGAATCAAACTCTTGAAGTATTTGATGTATTGTTTTATTTGGAGTAAAAGATTGAAATTTTCATATGAAAACTGGAGGACGAATTTCATTCCAATGGAGGGGTTTGATGTAAGACTAGATGTGGGGTTTAATTTTATTGTTTATTAGTTTTTGAATTTTTATGTAATTTTACTTATTTCAGCATTTAGGAGTGTATTTCCTTGATTTTAGGTGTTTTTGAGGCTTTCTTTGTCAAATTAGAGTTTCTTCTTAAAAAAAAAAAAAAAAAAGTCAAATTGAGTCTTATTATGGTAGGGTATTAATTAGGATAGGTTTAGGAATATTTTTACTTTAGAAATAAGTTTTCTGGAGTCTTTAAATAGGCCTATAATATGTACAACAAATAATCAATTTGTGAATTCAAAGAATCTCTTATGGATTTAAGGGTTTTGTTAAGCTAGAACCAGATCTAACATATTTCACTAATACTCATAAAAATTTCCATTTATTAGAAAAATAATCAATTAAAAGAAAAATCATTAGCTATCATTTTTAGACACTGGCATAAATATTATAATAAATGATGTTCAACCTTTAAATAATTCAAACTTTTTATAGATTACATCAAATTAATTATATAAATACCAA
Organism: Quercus suber; assembly: GCF_002906115.3. NCBI lineage: Eukaryota > Viridiplantae > Streptophyta > Magnoliopsida > Fagales > Fagaceae > Quercus > Quercus suber. The sequence continues at coordinate 106,059 of NW_027069679.1, read as the reverse complement.
TTATAAAAAAATATGCACATATTGTAAGATTTTAAGAAAACTTTATGTGACCCACATTTAAATGATAAACAAAAACTCATGTTTTAAGGATTTTATTTGTAAAGACGTTATGATGAATAACACTTTCTAAGTAACTCTTAATTGGTATAACCCATTTGGTTAATAAACACCTTGAAGTTACAAGTTTTAAACTCCTTGATGGAAGGAGGTTATGGAACAAATTTTAATTTAATTTAAAAGGGTCCCTAGTTATATATGTAGCTTGTCTCCATAAAAAGAAAATATGTGAAGTAAAGGCCATAAACTAGAAGACACCTTTTATAGATACTCTATCATATAGTGAGCTTCTTTTTTTTTTTTTTTTTTTTTTCTCTAAACACTTAAACAACTATGTCTGAAGGTATATTTATGTTTATTTATTTTTCACTGCAACTCTGAATTTTGTCTTACATTTGGTATCGGAGCCTCCTTCATGCTATGTTGTTTAGTAATTTTTCATTCATAGGTTTTTCTATGATTTGGCTAAATTTCCAATGCACATATGGATTTAAGTTTATAAAGTATTTGCATTGCATATTCTTTTGTGTTGGGAGCTTTCGGCTAAATTAACTATGCCATCAAAATCTAGTCGTTTAACAATGTTAGCAAACTCAGTTTTAAGAGGCATGGAATAATGTTAAGTTTTATGCCATGTATCTCATGTATGGGTCATAATATATAGTGTCGAAACTTATCACTGAAATAGCATATACCGTCATTTGGGCTAGATGGCTTTAATATGGGATAGTTTTCGGATATAGGCGACTATCTGTGAAAAATTATTCCTTTTGCATTTGGTTGAATGTTTCTATGAAGATAATAATTGGTTTTTCATATTTAAGCTTCTCATGAAAGTGGACATTTGTCATGATAACTTCTTGTATATAGATTATTATGTTTCTTTGATAGAAATAAAACATGGTTTGGGCTAGCAGAACTTATCTTGTTTGACTTGCATATAGTGTGCAATGATTTTATAAAGTTTGTGACTATATATGAAAATTTGATCATTACATCGTTAAAATATATGATACTTTTAGTGTATTTACAGTTTCTTACACTTATCTTATCTTTAAATATCATATTATGGTTTATTTTAATTGACTTGATCAATATTAGGATTGGTTGATCTTTATGATGCCATATGAAATAGTGAATATCAAAATGACATGGGAGTAGCCATAGCATCCTAAGCCATGATGATAATCACACCAATAAATTTTTATGAGACTTCATTAGGAATAAAGGCATCTAAGTGGCAATTAATTTATGAAGATAATGACTTGGCCCCATAGGGAGTTTATTATTTTTATGATTTAATTGGAATAAAATGGTGAATGTAGCATTAAGATGAGATTTTTCCTATGCCCATAGGTATGGAAAATTTGATTCTTAGAGTTTATATTTACTAGTTTTATGAATAAAGTTTTATAATAAATTCATGCATGATGTGCCTCTGCCCATAGGAGGGTCGAATTTACTACTAAATTGACATTGGTTAATTTAGAATTAAAGTTTATTTTCTTTGGGTTTGTGGATCTATATTTTGGTACTCATGTGGATGAATCACCCATCTCATTGAATAAAATATGTTAAAATGAGAAATAAAATACGAGGGTGGGATTGATCTAATTGCTCAAGAGTAAAAACTTGGGAATTTATTCCTTTAAGGTAAAGATTTTGTGAAAGCTATTTATATTAGTTTACAAGATCTATTAAGGTTTGACTCCCATTAAAAGTTTTATATTGCAAAAGTTAGGCATATAGGCATCCCACTAATGGTATATAAAGGTTCACCTACTTTGTCGTGCCATTTGGTTTTACTAGGCACATTGTTAATCGGTATATATACCTTAAGATCAATGGGAGTAAATGTATTGTTTTTCCGCCTAAATATGAATGACATACTACTTGGAAGTAGTGATTTGATTTTGTCATGTAAGATATCCTATATGCTATGAAGCTATAAGACAGGCATTATGGATAGTTCTTAAGGTTGTCGATTTTATGATGAGACCTTTAAAGATTTTTTCAAAGATAACTCGATTATAATTTTCTTTTCTAAGGACAATAAATGTGAAAGCCGAAATAAACATATCGACATAAAGTAACTCAATCTGATAGAGAATTTTATGAAACTAAAAGTGACCATTGAGTTAAAATTATTGAGCTAATGTATATTAATTTCATAACTAAAGGTTTTCCGGTAAAGTGGTAAAAAAGTCTTTTGGACATATGGAACTTATTAGCTCATTTGGTGTTTAATTTCTCTCTAATTATTATATGTTTTAAACACATATTTTGTTAGTTTTGGAGAAGAAAATATATGAATTTTATTTTGTGCACATAATGTATATGTATTAAGTTAGATATATCTATAGAGATATATAAGGATGATATATTTGTGGAGATGTATAAAAGAGGACCCGAATGGCTAATAGGTAGTATATTCATAAAGAATTAATGGCTCATAAAGTACTCACATAAGGATAACCATACATTAAAATACATGGAAGGAAGTACTCATTATAATTAAGGGTATTGCCACCATGATTCATGTATTGGATTCTTTATTTGAGTGGAAGTATTTCACAAATAGTTGACATGAGTAATATCATGGCCATGTTAAAGTCAATATCATTTATTAAGTAATTTAAATGTCAAGTGGGACAAGTGGGAGAATGTAAGATTTTAAGAAAACTTTATGCGGCCCACATTTAAAGGATAAATGAATGTCTTAAGGATTTTATTCATGAAAAACATTATGATGAATAACAATTTCTAAGTAACTCTCAATTGGTATAACCCATTTGGTTAATAAACACCTTGAAGTTACAAGTTTTAAACTCCTTGATAGAAAGGAGGTTATAGAACAGATCTTAATTTAAAAGGGTCCATAGTCTAGCCTATATATGTAGCCTATCTCCATAAGAGGGAAACATGTAAGGTAAATGTCATAGATTTGAAGAGTTATAGATACTCTATCATATAGTTAGTCTTCTTTTTCTCTAAACACTTAAACAACTATGACTGAAGGTATATTTATGTTTATTTATTTTCCGCTACGACTTTGAATTTTGTCTTGCACATATGGGATGAAAAAACAATAATAATAATAATAATTTTTTACATATGTTGAAAACACATACGTACATGTTTATTTTTTTTAAAATTGATTTTCAAATCTCTTTTTCTTTATACACAATGCTGTATGCATGCGTTAGAGTACTTTATCCCTAACACTCACTAAATATATCCCTTTATTAGGAAAAATATATATTAAATCAAAAGAAAAATCATTGGCTAGGTTTATTAGAAATTGATGCAAATATTACAACAGATGATTTTTAACTTATACTCTAAAGAATTTAAATTTTTACATGTAATAATAATCGAACTATAACAGTATTAAATAGTATTTCATTATTTTTAAATCTAAACCAATTTAACAAACAATTTTAACATAAACATTTACTTAAATATATATCGTAAACGTGGCCAAAATGGGCAAATGCCCTTTTCGTGCAAAAAAAGTGGCATTTTGCTTCCTTTCCCAAACTAATTAGGGAAATGTCCCTCTATTGTAACTCGATTTTCTAAAAATCGAGTTTAAAAAAAAAAAAATTTCTGAAGCCCTATGGTGGCGTTTTAAGGAGCTTATAGTAACATTTTAAGGACCTATAGTAGCGTTTTGTAACTCGAGCTACATAGACTCGAGTTATAAGCAATTTTTTTAATATTTTTTTTTTACCTATAACTCGAGTTCATGAAGCTCGAGTTACAAAACACCACTATAGCTTTTTAAAAACGTCACTATAGGCTTCTTAAAAACGCTACTATAGGGCTTAACTCAATTTTGAGAAAATTGATTTTCAAAAGATGGGCATTTCCCTAATTAGTTTGAGAAATTGGGCAAAATTCTATTTTGTTTGCACGAAAAGAGTATTTGCCCATTTTCTCCTCGTAAACATACGAAAGAATTTAAATAGTACTTTCCGTCCATCCAAAACGTGCATATTTGTTTTACTATGCAATACACTTAAATTTTAACTATTCAAAAAAAACCCCAAAAGTAATTTTATATACAAGAAGCCCAAAAAAAAAAGAAAAAAAAGGGCATCTGTCCATTGGCCCATAATCCAACTTTTTTTTTTTTTTTTTTGAGACTAAAAACCCTAAATTAGAACTCCTAGTTGTTGTAAATCAGCACTCCTTCAAATACGGGGAAAAAATCATCTTTAATTTAGCTCATGGCTATCGGTCTTCAAAAAAAAATCATCTTTAAATTTAAATTTGATTGTAGTTATTTGCTTGAATTATTAATATATTATTATATTTGATACTAGTAGCATGTATAATTTTATGGAATGGGCATTTTTAACCCTGAAACTTGTAAAAATGATGTTTTGTAACAAGATGAAAAATAAGTTTTTAAGTGATTATTCAGTTGTGTATATTTGAGATTGCTAAAACATTTAGATTTGACAATTATTGATGAATTTAATAACATGAAAAAAGTAGGCCACAATTTTATTGTGTTAAAGTTAATTTATTAAGTAAAGTTTAAGTTTTTTTTTAATTATTATTTTTTTATATACTTATAGCTTCCCCCAAGCAAAAATTCTTGGCTTTGCCACTGAATGGAACCAAAATTTAATTAAATTGTACAATAATCTTTTCAAATTTGACATGTAAAGAATTTTTTTTGAGAAATTATACATGAAATTGTATTTTAAACACATGGGATAAATTAAACAATTTTTCACATTCGTTCCATATGTGCACATTTTTTGAACTGTGATATACACATTTTTCGGTATTGTGCTATACAAATTTTTTATCGTTATCAAATTTAGTTTTTCAGATTTGCTCTAGCTCATTCAGCATTGGTCGAGTCCAAAAACTTTCTTTCACGGAAGAATATTGACATGTATTTCAAAGTTCTTGAGTTCAATCCTTGTAATTTCACTTTTGTAGTAGAAGAAGAATATTATAATATTTCACCCTTGAATCAAAGAAGTTTACAAAATAGAAAGATGGTTCTTGTGGTCCTCGATTGGGCAGTTGAAAATAAAACATCCTACCTCAAACATTCCATACTCAGAGAATAAATAACACTATTTTGTATTTTTCCATATATAGGTTCCATAAGAAATAACACAAACATTCCATAAGTTTATTTGTCTTTTTAAACAAAACAATATTTTTTGGGTCCCACTTAAAAACCATATTCCTTTTTTTTTTTTTTTTTTTTGTTTTGTTTTGTTTCTTGCCGCATGTTCTTAAGCAACTGCAATTTTTTTTCCCCCTAGTGCCTTTGTCACACAATTATTTCCTTTGAATTAGGGTATCCACATCATCATAATAATAAAAAATAATATTTAAGACATTTTATATCAAACTAAAACCCTAGCCTCCTAATTGTTTTCTCTTCTATCTTAACTTGTTCACAGTTTCAAACACTTTATTTTTGCCGTAGGCCAATAACTTCTTAGTTCTTACCACTTGAAAGAATAGGGAAAGAAATGTTGAATTTTACATAATTTTTTAAGAGTATTCAAGGCCAAGAAAGTACAAGTTCTCAGATATATTTCTATATCCTTAACACTTTTACATTGATTTATTTTAAGGAATCAAATCACTTGTTTAACTTCTATGTCTTTAAATTAATCTTTTAATTCGATTGTTATTAACTATGAAGTAATTTTATATATTTTAATTATATAAAATGTGTACTTGTAAGCAATTGAGATTATGATGAAGCCTAATCAAAATAATGATTTTCAAATCAAATTCTAAACGAACTTGTATCGAGGTATATTTTGCTAATCTTCCAATTGAGTAAATTAAACTAGGCATGAAAATATAAATTAAAGTTTATATTATATTTGGTTTTGTATGACAATTACATTAGTATCTAATTGTTTATCTATTTTGTTAGTTATATTGATTAGTAATATTTATATTAATTTTACTTTCAATCTAGTCTTTCAATTTTGCCTCCCCTGAACTAAAATTTTGGCTCTGTCACTGATAGAGGGTCATGTCACTCATGTGTGTGTGTGTATGGATTTGGTGCGTTGTATTTGGTGGTGAATCCAAATTTATGAAATATCTTTTATGTATTATTTTAAGGAATGAAACCAAATACCAAAAAAGAAAACATTTTTTCAAAAACAAATTAAGCAAAAAATATTTTACACCGAACAACATCAATGAAACAAACGGATCCTTATAAATCAACTTTTATTTTATATATTTACCATTTTTTTAAAATGTAAACATAACTCAACTTATACTTTAAACAAATGAAAGTACTCTAAAGAATTTCAACGTTTTACAAATTACATCAAATTAAATAAGTATCAACTTGCGTGGTATAAAAAATATGAACATATGGGATGAAAGTAAAAAAAAAAAAAAAATCATTTCTTTCATATGTTGAAAACAAGTTTATGTTTAAGTGCATGTTTTTTTTTTTTTTTTTTTAAATTTTAAATTTATTTTCATATAAAAATAAAAAAAAAAAAAAAATCATTTCTTTCATATGTTGAAAACAAGTTTATGTTTAAGTGCATGTTTTTTTTTTTTTTTTTTTTAAATTTTAAATTTATTTTCATATCTACTTTTATTTGTACTCAATTCTCTACACATGCATTAGAGCATTTTATTCCTAACGCTCACTAAAAATGTCCCTTCATTAGCAAAATCTTTTAGAAATGGAGGCATATATTACAACAAATGACGTTCAACTTATACTTATGAATTTAGAATTTTACATGTAATATAATTCAGACTATAAAAGTATTAAATTACATTTAATTATTTGTTATTCTAAATGAATTTTAACTAACATTTTTAACATAAACATTTACTAAAACATGCATTGAAACTTATGAAAGAAATTAAATAGTTATGAGAAAACTAGACAGACTAGTACTTTGTTTTTCCATTGACGAGTTCCTTATGAGGATTTTAGAACTGAGCTCTACAAAAATTAGAACGCACATGATTGGTAGATTTACCTCAATGACATTCTTTATAGCCATCGTTATAAGAATCTAACATATTGGAAACATCACCGATGCCATATCTCCCAACAAGACCAAAGCCACCCCTAAGCCTTTAAAGAAAAAAAGTTTGTTGAGTTGCATAATAAACCCAGCTTATTGTTACACATCACTAGAGAAAGCAAAGAAGAACACTGATGCATTGTGCCATACGTTAATATAGTTTTAAACCCGTTGCTAAATCCTTCAAGTAATCCTTCCCTTGTAAAAAAAAAAAAAAAAAACAATTCTCCATGGATTGAAGAATGTGAGTTTTCTTTTGTTTTCTTTTTGTGTTTTTTGAGAATCTAAATAAGAAGGTGCACTTTCTAAAGCCCTTAAATAGGTGTATACAAATTTCAGTCTTTGGTAGAGCGAACTTCTCTCCAAAGTATGACCAAGCATTTTTGCCAATTGCTTCGATTTGTTGAGGAGAGATTGTGTGTGTCACTAATTAATAACTAAATTGCTACTATTACTTATTAGAAGAAAGGATATTAACATATATTCCACAGTTCTTGAGTTCAATCCTTGCGATTTCACTTTTATAGCTAAAGAAGAATATTATAACAATTCTTGAATTCAATAGGTTTGTGCAAATGTTTTTTCTATCATTTTAAGATATGAAACCAAATAGCGGGAAGAAAAAACATTTTTATTCAAAAAAAATTAAGTTGAAAATATTTACTTCAAACAACATTGTACAACTAAATAAACAGATCCTTATTTATCAGCTTGCATTTAATTATTTATTTACCATTTCTTTAACGTAAACATAACTTAAACATAAACTTGTATGTTAAACAAATGAAAGTACTTCAAAGAATTTAAACATTTTATAGAGTACATCAATTAAAATAAATATCCTACTTCCATGGTATCAAAAATATGCACATATGGGATGAAAGCAAAAAATTATTTAATTTCTTCCATTTGTTGAAAAACAAGTTTATGTTTAAGTGCATGTTTTTTTAGACTTTTACTTGTAATATGAATCAAACTATAAAGTAACTTGAATTTAATTATTTATAATCTAAATGAATTTAACAAACATTTACTTAAATATATATTTAAATTTTTGAAAGAAATTAAATAGTTTTTTTTACGTTTATTCCATATGAGCATATTTCTTGTATTATGCTACACACATAAAAGATTAAACAAAATTGATACCTTTTTATGATAAACCAAAATGTAAGTTACATAATGTATTTCTTTTTCAAATTTTACAAGTAAAGAAAAAAAGTTCTAAGAAACTTCTACTTTAAATATTTATATCAAAGAAATTAAACTGTTTTTTATATTCATTCCATATGTACACCATTTTTGTACCAAACTATACATATTTGTTGGTAATATGTTATACACTTTTTTTTTTTTCATTAACACCAAATGTTACTCTTGCTTTGGAATTGATTGTAGTCTAGATATTTTTAGATCGCTTGTTTCCGTGGTTCTTGATTGTACAGTTGGAAATGAAACATGTCATGATGCTAAGAGAAATTTAGGAACAAAAAAAATAAAAATAAAAGATCTAGTAAGTTGGAGGTCGCATCTAAGCTAGTCAGTTGTTTGTGTAGATTTGTTGGTGGATAGGTTGAGATACATCACAAAATTTTTCATTTTACGTTGCAATCAAACACATAAAAATGTTTTTTTGTATCATTTTCAGGAAAGAAACCAAAAAATAAAACATTTTTTTCCTCATATATTTACAACTGAAAACATTTTACATTAAAAAAAAATAAAATTATAACGAAAAAAACATAGCCTTATATACCAAAGAATTTAATTTTTACAAGTAACATAAAATTATTAAGTCATCAACTTACATTTAATTATTGATAATATTTAATGAATTTAATTTTTTTAATGCAAACATATACTTAAACATAAAGTTGTATTTTAAAATTTAACCCTATGAAAGAAATATATATATATATATATTATTTACATTCTTCTTGATGTTCATGAAATATATACAATAAAGTACTCTCATATTTGTATATTTAGCCATATTTTTATGTTAATTTGTAATTGATTATAAACTATCTTTGTTTTATAGGTAATAAAAGCTTTACATGCTAACGAGGATTAGTAGAAGAAGAAGAAAAAAAAAAAAAAAAAAAGAGCTATCCTCACAGTTTAAGTGCATGTGACCATGTGGAATTACCAAGTGGATCAATTGTCAAGCCCACTTAAGAGATCCAAGAGCTATGCGTGAACCAAAGAAAAAGTGAAAACAAAGATTAAACCAAAGAAAAGACGAGTTAGGCCCAAGAATCATATTGACGTAGAAAGTTTGCCAAGGAAGCAAAACCTCAAATATAGTTTCAAACAACAATTAGGAAAGGTCAGCATTGTGGGCTTTAGAGTCAGAATTCTTGGTTGCATGTTTCTTATGGGCCTCTTTATTTCTTCACCGGCACATATGCTTGGGAGTTTTTATTTAGGTCGGAGTGCATGTATGCGTAAAAGAGGAGCAAATCAGAAAATTAAGCAGGTTGGAGACTGCTAGGGCTGAACATATAGAGAGGCAGAGGAGCCGCGGATGGCGGCTGTTTTTGTAGTTTTCCTCCATGACAGTTATTTTTTAAAATTTATTTATTTAGTTTAAATTTTAGTATTTTATTTTTATGTTTTCTTTCAAATACTATGAGGAGCTACATTTTTAATTAAGGTTGAGGATGAATCATTGGTAAAGATTATTAATATTATTTATGTGATCTAATTTTTCCTATAATAGTTGCTCTTTAATGATTTAAATTGTTTTTTCTTCATTTCAATTGACTAAGATAGAATTTTTAATATGAGTTCAATCATGTGTTTTCTCATGATTTTAGATTTAATATTTAGAAAACAATCATATCCAATTTGTTGTCAATAATAATTTACATTTGTGAATCCTTTTTTATTTTTGATTTTGCAAACAAAAAATTTTGAGTTTACAAATTTCTTAAAAGGGAGGAAAACTTTCAACCAATCACAAATTGTGGACATCATAACAAAAGAAATTAGAAATTCTTGTTTGTTTCAGCATTTTTTATTATTATATATTTTAAATAAGTATGATAAAATTTCAACATATAGTGTCTGCTCTAGGATAATTATTCTTTATTATTTGATCAAGACACTAATTGGTTTTTGGCAAATGATTATACCCACTTTGTCATCAATACAAATTTACATTTGTGAATCTTTTTCGATTTTGCTAACTTAAAATTTTGAGTTTACAAATTTCTTAACAAAAGTTTGCCAAGGAAGCAAAACCTCAAATATAGTTTCAAACAACAATTAGGAAAGGTCAGCATTGTGGGCTTTAGAGTCAGAATTCTTGGTTGCATGTTTCTTATGGGCCTCTTTATTTCTTCACCGGCACATATGCTTGGGAGTTTTTATTTAGGTCGGAGTGCATGTATGCGTAAAAGAGGAGCAAATCAGAAAATTAAGCAGGTTGGAGACTGCTAGGGCTGAACATATAGAGAGGCAGAGGAGCCGCGGATGGCGGCTGTTTTTGTAGTTTTCCTCCATGACAGTTATTTTTTAAAATTTATTTATTTAGTTTAAATTTTAGTATTTTATTTTTATGTTTTCTTTCAAATACTATGAGGAGCTACATTTTTAATTAAGGTTGAGGATGAATCATTGGTAAAGATTATTAATATTATTTATGTGATCTAATTTTTCCTATAATAGTTGCTCTTTAATGATTTAAATTGTTTTTTCTTCATTTCAATTGACTAAGATAGAATTTTTAATATGAGTTCAATCATGTGTTTTCTCATGATTTTAGATTTAATATTTAGAAAACAATCATATCCAATTTGTTGTCAATAATAATTTACATTTGTGAATCCTTTTTTATTTTTGATTTTGCAAACAAAAAATTTTGAGTTTACAAATTTCTTAAAAGGGAGGAAAACTTTCAACCAATCACAAATTGTGGACATCATAACAAAAGAAATTAGAAATTCTTGTTTGTTTCAACATTTTTTATTATTATATATTTTAAATAAGTATGATAAAATTTCAACATATAGTGTCTGCTCCAGGATAATTATTCTTTATTATTTGATCAAGACACTAATTGGTTTTTGGCAAATGATTATACCCACTTTGTCATCAATACAAATTTACATTTGTGAATCTTTTTCGATTTTGCTAACTTAAAATTTTGAGTTTACAAATTTCTTAACAAGGAGGAAAATTTTCAACCAATCACAAATTGTCCACATCATAACAAAAGAAATTATAAAGTCTTGTTTGTTTCAACATTTTTTATATTTTAAATAAGCACAATATATTTCAACTTATAGCTTCCGCTTCATTATAATTATTTTTTATCATCAGATCAAGACAATAATTTGTTTTTGGCAAATGATCATACCCACTTTGTCATCAATACAAATTTACATTTGTGAATCATTTTCGATTTTGCAAACTAAAAATTTTGAGGTTACAAATTTTTAATAGGGAGAAAAATTTTCAACCAATCACAAATTGTGCACATCAAGCAAAAGAAATTATAAAGTCTTGTTTGTTTCAAAATTCTTTTAGTTTAAATAAGTGTCCATTTGGAACAGCTTATTTAGCTGAAATTGAAAATCTTTTATTGAAAATATAGAAAAAATGTTAAAAAATAAGCTGAATAGTACAATGAGACCCATGAATAGTAGCAAAAATAAGCTGAAAGTAGAGATAAGCAGAAAAATTCAGCTCATCCCAAACTCACACTAAGTACAATAGAATGTTAACCTATAGCGTTCGCTCCATGATAATTATTCTTTATCATCTGATTAAAATACTAATTAGTGTTTTATGTAGGCTGGGTTTGAATCTCAAATATCTTGTTCAACAACAATAAAATTTACAAGTTGAGCTGATTGAAATCCACACAATTGATCAACCAAACCAAATTCCATAACATGTTTTTCCATTTAGAGTTTTTTGTATTATCATATTTTACAACATGCTAAACACATAAAATAATTATTAAAAAAATTCAAGATGCAACCAAACACCAAAAAAGAAAATATTTTCCTTAATATTTTTTTTTTTAAGGCAAAAGAAAACCTATAGAAATACCATGGTTTTTCATACCCGAACTATTCAAAGAACCAGTAAAAAAAAAAGCTTCCAAGATTTTAAGATTGGACTTGGGTTTGACCAAGGTTGAACCAGGATAATGTCATAATAAATTTAGTAATTAATTAATATGAAATAAATAAAATAAATATATACAAATTAACAATCTTGATTAAAATTTAAAAATATCTAAAGAGATTCAAGTATAAAGGAGGCTTAAAAACAAAGTGAAATTTCTAGCAATTTATTACGAGAAGTGTTACATCTACAACATTTTTACAACAAATCATAGGTGGTAAGTTGTTATTGGTTCTAATTTGAATTTATAATTTAAATTACTTTTTTTTCCCTACTCATAACAATCTGCCACTTAAAATTTGTTGTGAAGATATTGTGAAAATATTGTAAATATAACATTTCTCATTTTATTATAAATTTTAAATAAATATTTATCATTTGAAATACTTTTGAGTACAATAATCAATATAAAAATATCTTTAAAATTCAATACGTTTGTGCCATTAAAATATTTTAACTCTTTAATACTGGCAAGCACGATTACCAAAAATAAAAAAAAAATAAAAAAAATAAAAAAAAAATTCAGTAAATCTGTTGGGTTCTTTAATAGTTAAAACCAAATATTCATCTCAACCAAAAAAAAAAAAAACCCCAAAAATTCATACCCTCTCTCTCTCTCTCTCTCATAATAGTTAAAACCAAATATTCATCTCAACCAAAAAAAAAAAAAAAAAACCCAAAAATTCATACCCTCTCTCTCTCTCTCTCTTATTTGAATCTGTTGTTCTCTCTTTCTCACATGTCTATAAATCTCTTGTTCCTCGTACATCTTAGAGACTTAGACGAAAATCACAAGGTAAAATATTATTACCTAGTCTACGGTTGAGCTGAAACAATGAACAACGAAGTCTATGTTGGAGTTGTACAAGGATTTTCAGAAATACATCTTATTAGGAGTCCAATGTCCTTTATTATAAGACTTGGGCTAAAAAGCTTTCGATAAGGGCGACTAGTAAAACCCAAGCCCAATAACCTTTTAAAACACACACACATCCTTTCCTCTTCACTCATTCCTATCGCAGGTTGTGAAAAAAAAAAAAACACACTTAGGAAGAAAAGATCCTATGACTTTCGGCCAACCAATAAATTTTAAGGTAAGATCCATATTTCTAACAAATTAAGCATTGAAAAGGCAAAATGGTTTGATTATGATTATTATGAGTTGATTGTGAAGAGTTTGGATTAGTTAAAAAGTTTAGTGGTTTCAAAATAAAAATACCAAATTTCGGTTTAGATTGCTTGGATTGGTGTTGAGAAAACTAGAAAAAAAAACTAGAGCTTTGTTTGTTTTTGAGTTATGTTGCTGTAATGTGTTTGGTAAATTAGGATTTTAAGTCTTCCATGAGATTGTTGAAACCAAAAGTACATAGTTTTAGACATACATTTTAGCCGTAGCAGCTTTTTAGTTGGGATATGAGTAACTTTCGGATGTTTTTCATTATGATATAAAAACAACGTTTTTATACTCCTATTAAAGCTGGCCAACAATTCTCAAAATGGGTCTCTAAGATGTCGAAAAATTGGTGTGTTCATGATGAAAGCTTGGAAATTCAAAAACAGTATATAGGGACCTTTTGTGGAGTATAAAATGATTTTTAGTGAGAAGTTTAGTAATTTTAGAATTATATTTGTATGAAATTCCTAAGAATCAGGTTTTAGGCTTAGAAAGGTCTTGTGTTTAGTGCAATATTGGTAAAACAATTTTGTAAAATCAAAATAAGCCATAGAAACAATATTTGAGCAAGGGCGGCCCTAAACATTTTGGGGCCTAAGGCGAAAACTAAAAATGTATGTGTATGTGTCTGTGTGTTTATGTATGTGTATGTGTATGAGTGTGTATGTGTATGTGTATGTTTATATGTGTGTATGTGTAGGTTTATATGTGTGTATGTGCATGTGCATGTGTGTTTATGTTTATGTATGTGTGTATGTTTATGTATGTGCATGTGTATGAGTGTGTATGTTTACGTTTATATGTGTTTATGTTTATATTTAAGTTTATGTGTGTGTATGTTTACGTTTATGTGAGTTTATACATGTTTATTTGTATGTGTGTTTATATTTATGTATATGTATATTTATGTGTATGTGTATGTATGTTTATGTGTGTGTATGTGTATGTTTATGTTTATGTTTATGCGTGTGTGCATGTGTTTTTATGTTTATGTGTGCATGTGTGTTTATGTTTATGTTTATATTTATGTATGTGTGTATGTTTATGTATGTGCATGTGTATGAGTGTGTATGTGTATGTGTATGTTTATGTGTGTGTATGTGTATGTGTATGTTTATGTTTATGTATTTGTGCCATTAAAATATTTTAACTCTTTAATACTGGCAAATACGATTACCAAAAAAAAATAAAAAATAAAAATTCAGTAACTTTGTTGAGTTCTTTAATAGTTAAAACCAAATATTCATGTCAGCCAAAAAAAAAAAACCCAAAAATTCATACCCTCTCTCACTCTCTCTTTTATTTGAATCTGTTGTTCTCTCTTTCTCACATGTCTATTGATAACTCAAGAAAATCAGTGGATTGAAAATTTTCAGACTTTAATAATCTTGAGAGTTGAATCCTGTAAAACCAAACTCAATCAGAGTAAAGACCGGTGGAGGCCGGTCTATGACTCTCCGATGATGAAGTTAGAAGGCTGGAATAGAGGAAAAAAAAAATATCTAAGTGTTTTCTCCTTCCTCTCAAAATGAAAAAATCAGAATCCTTTACCTCTACGCAGAATTGTGTTTATATAGTGTATGGAACGGTTATTTTCTCTGATAACCGTTCCTATTGTCAAGGAGTTCACCAAAATCGGAGGTAACTTCCATAACTTCTGTAGATGTTGCTTCACCTGAACCGGTGTCTCACTGCGAGTGATGGAGGTTTTTGATTTATTGGTTAAGTCACAAATGCTTGGCTCGTCTATCCCTATTTAGGGGTGGACGTGCCTTAGCATGGCCATGCCTTCCTCGTCCGTCCTTTGGGACGGACGAGACCTTGTTCGTCCGTCCCAAAGGACGGACGCGGCAATCTTGGCTGTGCCATCCTTCTTTTTTCTGTAGACGAGCCATATGGACAATTTTTCAAGGCGGTGTTTTATGGCATCATCATCTATAAATCTCTTGTTCCTCGTACATTTTAGAGACTCAGACGAAAATCACAAGGTAAAATATTATTACCTAGTCTACGGTTGAGCTGAAACAATGAACAACGAAGTCTATATTGGAGCTGTACAAGAATTTTCAGAAATACATCTTGATGATGCTATAAAATACCACCTTAAAAATTGTCCATATGGCTCGTCTACAGGAAAAAAGAAAGAAGTATGGACACAGCCAAATTGCCTCGTTCGTCATAAGCCGGATAAGGACGGACGAGGCCTCGTCCGTCCCAAAGGGTGGACGAGGCAAGCATGGCTATGCTAAGGCTCGTCCACCTCTAGTTAAGGACGGACGAGCCAAGCATTCATGATTTACCAATAGATCAAAACCTCCATTGCTCGTAATAAGGCACCGGTTCGGATGAAGTAACTTCCACGGAAGTTATGGAAGTTACCTCCGATTTTGGTGAATTCCTCGACAATAGGAACGGTTATCAGAGCAAATAACCGTTCCATACACTATATAAACACGACTCTGCATAGAGGTAAGGGGATTCTGATTTTTCATTTTGAGAAGGGAATAAACACTTAGAAATTTTTCCTCTCTATTCCAGCCTACTAACTTCATCATCGGAGGATCATAGGCCGGCCTCCACCGGTCTTTTCTCTGATTGAATTTGATTTTACAAGATTCAACTCTCAAGATTGTCGAAGTCCGAAGATTTTCAACCCAATGATTTTCCAGAATTATCAGTTGGCGCCGTCTGTGGGGAACGTATTTGTCGCTCTTGAACTCGTTTAGTTCTGTGATTTCTTTCTCTCGTGAAAGGGTTTGAAATGGTTCGGACTAGATCAAGGGCAACTAGCCCAGGCCCTCAACAGAGTAGGGACGCATCGAGTAATCCTCATTGTGATCAACAATCTGCACCGGATATGCAGGCCCCATCTGTCCAACATATGCATTCTATGGCGGCTGCGATGGCGGAGTTAACTCGCCAGAATCAGGACTTACGGAGAGAGGTTAACTTAAGAAGGTAGACGCATCAAGAGCATGAAGAAGAAGGGCAAACTCAGGATCAAGAGGGCAGAGAGAACTTTCAGCATGGGAGTCAATCAAGGGATACCTTCGCGAAGGGCATCTGACTTGAAGAAAGAGATGGATCAGATGAAGAAGGCCATGGACAAAATGAAGGAGAATATGAGGAGGGCTAACCCAGTAGAAGATTTGGTTCATAGAACTGATTCTCCCTTTACGGCCTCCATCAATGGCCATCCCCTACCATCGAAATTTAAAATGCCCTCTTAAGATTCATATAATGGGAATCGAGACCCTTTTGATCACATTGCCACCTTCAAGACCACTATGCATCTTCAAGGAGTTCCAGATGAAATAATGTGCAGAGCCTTTCCTACCACTCTCAAGGGTCCGGCTAGAGTATGGTTCAGCAAATTACCCCCGAATTCAGTAAGTTCTTTTGGAGAATTAAGCAAATTGTTTGTTAATAACTTCATAGGGGGTCAGCGTCATAGACGATCTACTTCCAGTCTGTTAACGATAGAACAGGGGGAGAATGAAAGCTTGCATTCCTTCATCACACGCTTCAATAGGGAAGCCCTGACCGTGGACGAGGTAGATGATAAGCTACTGTTGGCAGCCTTTCATAATGGAGTCAATTTTGATTTGTTTATACATAAACTTTATGAGAAGGAACCTCAGTCCATGGCTGAACTCGTCCATTCAGCCCAAAACTTCATGAACGCAAAAGATGCGATTATAGCTAAGAAGAGGAAGAGGGCTGAGAGAATGAAAACAAATCCTGCTCGTCATTTCGAATAGGGTCCTCGTCCAAAGAAGGGACGAACGGAGGATAAGAAAGACGGAGAAAAGAGGGCAGGTCCGTCAGCAAGGAACCAACAGTACACTCCTTTGAGCGTGCCACTCGAGAAAGTCCTCATGCAAATCAAAGATGAGCCTTCCTTAAAGTGGCCAGAGAAGATGAAGGGAGATCCCAATAAGCGCAATAGAAATAAGTATTGTCGCTTCCATAGAGATCACGGGCACGACACGGACGAGTGCTTCGATCTGAAGCAGCAGATTGAGAATCTCATCAGACAAGGGAAGTTAAAAAATTTCCTTGGTCGAGATCACAGAGACGAGAAATTGAAAACCAAGGTAGAAGAATCGTCATGGCCACTGCTTGGAGAAATAAGAATCATTCTGGGGGGAAGTTCTTCAGGACAGTCGTCTAAGTCAAAGAAAGCATACTTGAAAGCAGTGCAGAGCATTCAGCTCTCTAGACGATCACCGAGTGCAGGGACTACAGACGAGCAGGCGATCACCTTCACGGACGAGGATGCAGAGAGAGTCCATCACCCTCATGACGATGCTATTGTCATCACTCTCCTTATTGCGGACTACAAGACTAGAAGGGTGTTGATAGATAATGGAAGTTCTGCTGATATCTTGTACTTTCCAGCCTTTCAGCAGATGAGGTTAGGACGAGACTTGCTCCGTCCAACAAGCTCCCCCCTAGTAGGTTTTGGTGGAATGAAGGTGCAACCTGTGGGTAGTATTTCATTACCAGTGACGGTGGGGGCATATCCGCAACAAGTAACCAAGGAGGTGAATTTCCTCGTAGTTGATTGTTCGTCTTCTTACAATGCAATAATTGGGAGGCCAACTTTAAACAGGTGGAAGGCAGTTACATCCACTTACCATTTTTCAGTCAAGTTCCCAACGGAACACGGGGTAGGCCAAGTACAGGGAGACCAATTAGCAACAAGAGAGTGTTATCTAGCCATGTTGGCTGCGGACGAGCAAGTTCAAGCAATGAATATCGAAGAAAGGAAAGTGGTGGCAGAACCCATTGAAGCGTTGGAAGATATTCCTTTAGATGATGATAACCCTGAGAGGTGTACCAGGGTTGGAGCAGATTTGGAAGCAAAGATCAAGAGAGATCTCATTTGTTTTTTGAAAAGAAATAAGGATGTGTTTGCATGGAGTCACGAAGATATGCCGGGCATAGATCCTAGTGTTATTACCCACCGTTTGAGTGTATGCCCTTCCTCCAAGCCAGTGCGACAAAAGAAGAGGGTGTTTGCCCCAGAGAGAGACAATGCTGTCAAGGAGGAAGTTCAGAAGCTGATTATGGCAAAGTTCATTCGAGAGGTATACTATCCTGAGTGGTTGGCCAATGTAGTTATGGTCAAAAAGGCGAATGGCAAGTGGAGAATGTGCGTTGATTTCACTGACCTAAACAAGGCTTGCCCAAAGGATAGTTACCCGTTACCACGCATTGATCAGCTGGTAGATTCTATTGCGGGCCACAAATTACTCAGTTTCTTGGACGCTTTCTCTGGGTACAATCAGATTCGGATGGACGAAGCAGACCAAGAGAAGACGTCCTTTGTCACCAGTCAGGGATTATTTTGTTATGAAGTGATGCCTTTCGGTTTGAAAAATGCTGGGGCAACATACCAACGGTTGGTCAATCATATGTTTCGTCCACAGATCGGGCGGAATATGGAAGTCTATATAGACGACATGTTAGTAAAAACTCAGGACGAAGACAGGCATCTGGACGACTTGCAGGAAACATTCAATACATTGAGGCATTATCATATGAAGTTAAACCTAGCAAATGTGCTTTTGGAGTATCATCAGGAAAATTCCTGGGTTTATGGTCTCCTACAGAGGAATCGAGGCAAACCCTGATAAAATCCAAGCAATATTGAATATGAAGCCTCCGAGCAATGTTAAAGAAGTCCAATCACTTACGGACGAGTTGCCGCCCTCAACAGGTTTGTTTCCAAAGCTACTGACAAGTGCCTGCCATTTTTTAAGGTTCTTAAAAAAGCATTTGAATGGAATGATGAGTGTCAGAAAGCATTTGAAGATTTGAAGACATACCTCACCAAGGCCCCTTTGTTAAGCCCGTCCGTGCAAGGGGAAGAGTTGTATTTATATCTGGCAGTTACCCCACATGCTGTGAGTTCAGCATTAGTAAGGGAGGAAGACAAGGTACAAAGGCCTGTGTACTATACCAGCAGAGCACTGAGGGGAGTAGAAGGACGATATCCGTTGATGGAGAAATTGGCTTTTGCATTGATAACAGCCTCCAGAAAGCTAAGGCATTACTTTCAGGCTCACATCATTAATGTCATAACAGATCACCCACTCAAGAAGGTAATGAACAAACTAGAGGCTGCAGGACGTTTGATCCAATGGGCCGTCGAGCTCAGTGAATTTGACATAAAGTATCAACTGAGGCATGCCAAAAAAGCTCAAGCCCTGGCAGATTTCATTGCAGAGTTTACTTTGAATTGTGACGAGGTGGGTGAGAAGGAAAGCATTAAGTGGGTGGTTTATGTGGATGGTTCATCTACACAGTACGCGGGAGGAGTAGGTGTGGTGTTACAATCTCCAGAGGGAGACAAATTAAAACACAAGGTTCGTTTGCAGTACCAGACAACTAATAATGAAGCCGAGTATGAAGCTCTTCTCAGAGGGATGGAATTGGCCAAGTCCGTTGAAGTAGAGTCACTCCTCGTCCTGGGAGATTCTCAGCTAATCATAGGCCAAGTGAATGGCGAGTTTGAAGCCAAGGAAGAGCGGATGAGGAAGTATCTAAACAGAGTGATGCGCCTTGTTAAAAAGTTTGAAGAAGTTAACTTCGTTCAAATCCCAAGGGAGGAGAACATGGAAGCTGATGCCTTGGCAAAAGAAGCCTCGTCAAGCGAAGCCGTAGATAAGTTTGATGAAATCCAGTATATGCCAAGTATAGACATCCCAGAAGTACAACAGGTGGAAAATGGAATGAATTGGATGGTTCCAATTATGTCGTACTTAAAAGACGGACGACTCCCGGAGGAAAAAGACGAAACTAGAAAGCTGAGGGCAAGGGCAGCCAGGTATGTTCTTATGGACGAGATTCTCTACGGAAGAGGTTTTTCCCAGCCTTATCTCAGATGTTTGGCCCCAGACGAAGCAAACTACATATTGAGAGAAATTCATGAGGGAGCATGTGGCAATCATTCAGGCGCCAGATCGCTCATCCACAAAGTCGTACGTGCGGGATATTATTGGCCAAATATGCAAGCTGACGCTAAGGTATACGTCAAGGTCTGCAATCAATGCCAAAGGTTTAGCAATGTCCCCAGGCAACCATCAGAGTATTTGACTCCAATGACGACCCCGTGGCCTTTTGCGCAATGGGGACTGGACATCCTAGGTCCATTTCCACTGGGTATAAGGCAAATGAAATTCCTTGTGATTGGTATTGATTATTTTACCAAGTGGGTAGAAGCAGAACCTTTGGCTAACATCATACAGCAAAATGTCAAGAACTTCATGTGGAAAAATATTGTGTGCAGATTTGGAGTACCTAGGGTGCTAGTATCGGACAACGGACGGCAATTTGACAATGCAATTTTCAGAGACTTTTGCGTACACTTTGGAATTCAAAATCACTACTCCTCACCAGCCCACCCGCAAGCTAATGGCCAGGCAGAAGTTGCAAACCGATCCTTGTTGAAAATAATCAAGACTCGGCTTGAGGGGGCTAAGGGAGTATGGCCAGATGAGCTTCCAGGCGTTCTGTGGGCATATAGAACAACAGTGAGAACTCCTAAGGGAGAGACTCCTTTTAAGCTAGCATATGGAACTGAAGCAGTTATACCCGCGGAAGTGCACGTGGCCAATCATAGGGTGACGACCTACCAGGACGAAGCTAATGAAGAACAACTACGTCTGAACCTCGACTTGATAGACGAGGTAAGGACGGACGCTGAGCAAAGGATGGCAAGGTATAAAAATCTTATGGCTAGGCGGTATGATGCAATTAGGGGTGTCCACGGGTCGGGCGGGTCGGGTTTGTGCCCAACCCGCAAACCGACCCGTAGACGATCGGGTTGCAGATTCTCAACCCGCAACTGACCCGGTAAGAGGGTCGGTTTTCGCGGGTCAGTTCGCCGGCGGGTGCCATCGGTTTCGGGTGAGGCCGAAACCCGACGGAAAACACAAAAAACAGCCAAAATCGGCGAGATCTCGCCCGATCCGGCCAAGTTCCGATGAAGATTTCATCAAATCCGACTATTTTTCTCCCAAATCGTGCCGGAAATCTCTGGATCTGCAGTATCTATGCCGGATCTACCTGTTTTGGTCGCCGAAATATGCCAAATCAAGCTGAAAACTCATCGGAATCGCTGGAAAAATCGCCAGAATTTGGTGTCTTCGAGCGGGTCGGGTTTCACGGGTTTTGAACGATGGGACTCGAAACCGACCCGCCGGTCGTCGGGTTTTGGAGATCGGGACCCGCGGCCGACCGCCGGAGCTGTCGGATCGGGTGAACGCCGGTCGGGTACGGGCGGGTGGGCGGGTGGGTTGGACAGCCCTAGATGCAATGGTAAAGCCAAGGCGATTCAACATAGGGGACCTCGTCCTAAAAAGGGTTTCCTTAGTAACAAAGAACCCAGCTCATGGGAAGTTGGGACCAAATTGGGAAGGCCCCTACAGAGTCGTCAACTGCAAAAGGCAAGGATCTTATTACTTAGAAGCCCTTGATGGGAGGAAGTTGGAACATCCTTGGAATGTGGAACACTTGAGGAAGTATTACCAGTAGAATGACAGCCTGGACGAGCTCAGCAACTGAACTTTATTATTATGTTATTTGGTGTGGCTTTATTATGTTAAATTTATGGACGACGTTATAGTTTATGTTTGAATAAAGGCATGGGCCTATAAGGTGCCTGCCTCGTCTTTGAACAATACTTATGATATGAATGGTATTCGTGGAATGTACATAATGTTGTGAAATTCACTCATTCCCATACTACATTCGTTTGAAGTTCACCCTTGAAAAGTTTAAAAGACATGAGATAATTCTCTGAATGCAGGGATACAATGATGAGCTTTTCTAAGGGAAAAACATGAAGGCATGCTCGTCCAGATCAGAGGATGAAGCAAGGCCAGTACTTAAAGCTAATTGCATTTAAGTCCCAAACATGCTCGTCCATACCATGGACGAAGTAAAACACTACGTCTAATTCATGGGCAAGAATGCACCGACGAGTGCATATTAAGCCATGGATGATAGAAATGTATGACTCAATCCCATTAAGGCTTTTGTTAAAACAATCCAGTCCATGGACGAGTAAAATGAAAAGCCTTCAGTATAAAAGTCAGCCAAGTCCATGAACAGGGCAAGCTGGTTCTTTTCATTTTTCAACAGGTCCTCAGACCAGTAATGTTGATTGTTACCATTTCACATGAATGAACTACATTTGAAATTCTAATGAAAATGGCAAACAAACATATATAAAAGATGGACGAAGTCAAGCAAACAAAATAAATGAAACTCGTCCATACATATGCCACAAGAAAATAATATTGAGACAAGAATGTATATCTAACATTAAGAAATCCTTGCAAAATAAACTAGGATAATTGTTTAAAACCTCGTCCTAAAACCTTGGACGAGGCAAATGTATTCAAATTACATAGAGGTCACAAACTGGACCAAATAGAAATGTGTTAAAAAAAAAAAAAAATCTTTCAAGTAGAGGGAGAAACATTGGGGGCGTCCTGAGGGGGCAAGGTTGTAGCGTCGTCTTCAACATTGACGTCATCGGAGCCAGTTTGGACGAGAGAACTAGTGGCAGCAGCGTTCAGGTTAAGAAGAATGGAACTGAAGTCAATGTCAGGGAACCTTTCCACAGCTTCACTTCTAAGATCCTCAAATCCTGCTGCATAATTAGTGTCCAAAACTTCAGTATACTGCTTGGACGATTTAAACTCAGCCACTACGTCATCCTTCGCATTGGAAAGAAGTGTGCCATACTCGTCATTCTCCTTTTGCAGGGCCTCAAGACGAGCGTCCTTCCCTGCAGCACTGGTTCGCAGCTCCTCAACCAATGTCTACAACTCTTTAACCTAGTCTGTGGTCTTGGTAGCCACCTCAGCCTATTGCCTCGCCTCAACCTTCAGCTCCTGGACCCTCGTCTCTAGCAGGATCCTCGTCTTGTCCAACCTCGTCGCTTGCCTAGACGCAGCTATAAACTTTGACATGCCCTGTAAAAAAGAAACAAGTTAAAAAAAAAAAAAAAAAAAAAGACGAGGAAGGAAAATGAATCATTGCTTAAGACGAGATAAAAGTATTACCTTAAAAAGATCATGAACACCAGAGTGTTCAAAATCTTTAAGGGACATATCATAGCAAGCATTTATGTCTTCGTCTGTCACAACCTTCTTAAAGTGTTCCCAGGCCAGGTCCTCATTCTCAATGATATTGGAAGGGGCCGTTCTGGAAGGCTGAGACGGGGTTGACACAGTCCTGGACGGAGTGGTCTGGGACGGAGTGGTCTCGATTGGAGTGGACGAGTCCACATCAACTACATGCACTGGCTGTTGAGACGAGGGAGGGGTAGGCTTGATCACCTGGGACGAGCTGGGCTTGACTTTTTTGCCTCGACGACTGGGGAGATTTCCCAAGTCCAGATTCCTTGACAATGTTTTCCTCTTCTCCCCAGTCGTAGGACGAGTTTGAACATCGCCTTCAGGACGATCCCCCTCAGCAGCCACATCTTTTCCTTTGTTCCCCTTCATTGTTGCCATTTCTAAAAAAAAAAAAAGAAAAAAAAAAGAAAAAAAAAAAGAAAAAAGATAAAAACACCTTTAGAATTAAAACAAAACGAGCAAAGTTCAAAGACGTTGAAGACTTGAGACTTACTTCTTCTTACTGTGATCTCGTGTGCGATAGCTTCATCGGATGGATTAGGACCCAAGCCCCACTTGGCAAGGCGTCTAAGCGAGACCAAAGAGTGAAAGTCTCTATCCACGTGAACACAAGCTCTGTGGACGCGGTCACAGAAAAACTTACTTAAGGACGGACGTTCAACAGCTGAAATAAAACAGAGTCCTGTTAATTGGCCGTTGATATTAAGAATAAATAAATAAATAAATATAAAGACAAAAATGAAAGGAAAAAGGGGAACAACTTACCTACAGGACGAAGGTTTCCTAGGTCCCCGGTATAACGGCCAAACGAGTCCCGACCAACGTCTACAGGATTTCCAGCCCAGAAGCTGGAGACGAAGAAAAATTTCATCTTCCATTTTCTGTCAGACGAGGCCAAGGACTTGATCAACCTACAATCTTTACCCCTGTCTGTAAACTGATGGAAGCCAGGGGATTGGTGTATCTCTGAAGGTTTGTAGTAGTAAAGGAACTCGTCCACAGTAAGAGGACGGTCCCTTCCAAATACTTCACCCCAAAAAACTTACATTGAGACGATTAGTCTCCATGCATTTGGGTTGAATTGACATATTCCTAAACCTAACCTAACTAACAACTCCCTAGTAAAGGCGTTTAAAGGGAATCTTATACCCCCCAAGAGGTAAGCTTCATAGACGCCAATCCCGAAGTGAGGGTTGCAACACCATTCTCCTCGGACGGGCAACCTAGGGTTAAACTCGTCTGGGATTTGGTACCACTCTCTAAGGTTTTTCAGTCTCTGCTCGTCCGTCTTGGAAGGGATATCTATTGCACAACTATATACAGTTCTCTTCCTCGCCTAAGGGACCAGAACGAGGGGCAGTGGACGAAGTACCAGCTTGAGACCCTGAGGCCTTCCTAAGCTGTTCCTGTAAAACTTCCACAGGAAGCCCAGGGACGCCAGAGACGTACTCCTCGTCCGTGGTATTCCCCCCACTACTGTCACTATTGCTACTGGAACTAGCATAACTACTCTCGTCATTGTACTCGTCTATAGCCTTATCTATACTATCACTAGACGAGGAAAGTACAATGTCTACCATCTTAACAGGAAAACTAAGGACGAGAAAAAGAGAAATACCTGGATCTAGGATGAAGGAAGGCTATAGACGCGAGAAGCTTCTAGACGAGTATCTAGGACGAGGAAGCACAAGGAAAGAAATTTCAAAAATGAAAAGGGTACTGGAGGTATTCCACTATTTATAGGGAACAAACTCAGGCATCTGAAGCGACGTAACCCAATCATCAAGAGACACGTGGCATGCTCCTCGGTTAGATCAATCGACGAGATTTTTCCACCAACAAACTCTTGACACGTGGCACACCAAGTTGCTACTAGCACACATCTTACTTGTGTTTGGACGACCCATGGACAAGGGGGCAACTGATGATGCTATAAAATACCACCTTAAAAATTGTCCATATGGCTCGTCTACAGGAAAAAAGAAAGAAGTATGGACACAGCCAAATTGCCTCATCCGTTATAAGCCAGATAAGGACGGACGAGGCCTCGTCAGTCCCAAAGGGCGGACGAGGTAAGCATGGCTATGCTAAGGCTCGTCCACCTCTAGTTAAGGACGGACGAGCCAAGCATTCATGATTTACCAATAGATCAAAACCTCCATTGCTCGTAATAAGGCACCGGTTCGGATGAAGTAACTTCCATGGAAGTTATGGAAGTTACCTCCGATTTTGGTGAATTCCTCGACAATAGGAACGGTTATCAAAGCAAATAACCGTTCCATACACTATATAAACACGACTCCGCATAGAGGTAAGGGATTCTGATTTTTCATTTTGAGAAGGGAATAAACACTTAGAAATTTTTCCTCTCTATTCTAGCCTACTAACTTCATCATCGGAGGATCATAGGCCGGCCTCCACCGGTCTTTTCTCTGATTGAATTTGGTTTTACAGGATTCAACTCTCAAGATTGTCAAAGTCCGAAGATTTTCAACTCAATGATTTTCCAGAATTATCACATCTTATTAGGAGTCCATTGTCCTTTGTTACAAGACTTGAGCTAAAAAGCTTTCGATAAGGGCGACTAGTAAAACCCAAGCCCAATAACCTTTTAAAACACACACACATCCTTTCCTCTTCACTCATTCCTATCGCAGGTTGTGAGAAAAAAAAAAAAAAAAAAACACACTTAGGAAGAAAAGATCCTACGACTTTCGGCCAACCAATAAATTTTAAGATAAGATCCATATTTCTAACAAATTAAGCATTGAAAAGGCAAAATGGTTTGATTATGATTATTATGAGTTGATTGTGAAGAGTTTGGATTAGTTAAAAAGTTTAGTGGGTTCAAAATAAAAATACCAAATTTCGGTTTAGATTGCTTGGATTGGTGTTGAGAAAACTAGAAAAAAAACTAGAGTTTTGTTTGTTTTTTAGTTATGTTGCTATAATGTGTTTGGTAAATTAGGATTTTAAGCATTCTATGAGATTGTTGAAACCAAAAGTACATAGTTTTAGACATACATTTTAGCCGTAGCATCTTTTTAGTTGGGATATGAGTAACTTTCGGATGTTTTTCATTTTGATATAAAAACAAGGTTTTTATACTCTTATTAAAGCTGGCCAACAATTCTCAAAATGGGTCTCTAAGATGTCGAAAAATTGGTGTGTTCATGATGAAAGCTTGGGAATCCAAAAACAGTATATAGGGACCTTTTGTGGAGTATAAAATGATTTTTAGTGAGAAGTTTAGTAATTTTAGAATTATATTTGCATGAAGTTCCTAAGAATCAGGTTTTAGGCTTGGAAAGGTCTTGTGTTTAGTGCAATATTGGTAAAACAATTTTGTAAAATCAAAATAAGCCATAGAAACCATATTTAAGCAAGGGCGGCCCTAAACATTTTGGGGCCTAAGGCGAAAATTAAAAATGTATGTGTATGTGTATGTGTGTTTATGTATGTGTATGTATATGAGTGTGTATGTGTATGTGTATGTTTATATGTGTGTATGTGTAGATTTATATGTGTGTATGTGCATGTGCATGTGTGTTTATGTTTATGTATGTGTGTATGTTTATGTATGTGCATGTGTATAAGTGTGTATGTTTACGTTTATGTGTGTTTATGTTTATATTTAAGTTTACGTGTGTGTATGTTTACGTTTATGTGAGTTTATACGTGTTTATTTGTATGTGTGTTTATATTTATATATATGTATATTTATGTGTATGTGTATGTTTATGTTTATGTTTATGCGTGTGTGCATGTGTGTTTATGTTTATGTTTATATTTATGTATGTGTGTATTTTATGTATGTGCATGTGTATGAGTGTGTATGTGTATGTGTATGTTTATGTGTGTGTATGTGTATGTGTATGTGTATGTTTATGTTTATGTGTTTGTGCCATTAAAATATTTTAACTCTTTAATACTGGCAAGTACGATTACCAAAAAAAAAATTCAGTAACTTTGTTGAGTTCTTTAATAGTTAAAACCAAATATTCATCTCAGCCTTTTTTTTTTTTTTTTTTTTTTTCCCAAAAATTCATACCCTCTCTCTCTCTCTCTCTCTTTTATTTGAATCTGTTGTTCTCTCTTTTTCACATGTCTATAAATCTCTTGTTCCTCATACATTTCAGAGACTCAGACGAAAATCACAAGGTAAAATATTATTACCTAGTCTACGATTGAGCTGAAACAATGAACAACGAAGTCTATATTGGAGCTGTACAAGAATTTTCAGAAATACATCTTATTAGGAGTCCAATGTCCTTTGTTACAAGACTTGAGCTAAAAAGCTTTCGATAAGGGCGACTAGTAAAACCCAAGCCCAATAACCTTTTAAAACACACACACATCCTTTCCTCTTCACTCATTCCTATCGCAGGTTGTGAGGAAAAAAAAAAAACACACTTAGGAAGAAAAGATCCTACGACTTTCGGCCAACCAAGAAATTTTAAGATAAGATCTATATTTCTAACAAATTAAGCATTGAAAAGGCAAAATGGTTTGATTATGATTATTATGAGTTGATTGTGAAGAGTTTGGATTAGTTAAAAAGTTTAGTGGGTTCAAAATAAAAATACCAAATTTCGGTTTAGATTGCTTGGATTGGTGTTGAGAAAACTAGAAAAAAAACTAGAGCTTTGTTTGTTTTTGAGTTATGTTGCTATAATGTGTTTTGTAAATTAGGATTTTAAGCATTCTATGAGATTGTTGAAACCAAAAGTACATAGTTTTAGACATACATTTTAGCCGTAGCATCTTTTTAGTTGGGATATGAGTAACTTTCGGATGTTTTTCATTTTGATATAAAAACAAGGTTTTTATACTCCTATTGAAGCTGGCCAACAGTTCTCAAAATGGGTCTCTAAGATGTCGAAAAATTGGTGTGTTCATGATGGGAATTCAAAAACAGTATATAGGAACCTTTTGTGGAGTATAAAATGATTTTTAGTGAGAAGTTTAGTAATTTTAGAATTATATTTGTATGAAGTTCCTAAGAATCAGGTTTTAGGCTTGGAAAGGTCTTGTGTTTAGTGCAATATTGGTAAAACAATTTTGTAAAATCAAAATAAGCCATAGAAACCATATTTGAACAAGGGTGGCCCTAGACATTTTGAGGCCTAAGGCGAGAATTAAAAATGTATGTGTATGTGTATGAGTGTGTATGTGTATGTGTATGTTTATATGTGTGTATGTGTATGTTTATGTGTATGTGCGTGTGTGTTTATGTTTATGTATGTTTATGCATGTGTATGAGTGTGTATGTTTATGTTTATGATAGTTTATACGTGTTTATTTGTATGTGTGTTTATATTTATGTATATGTATATTTATGTGTATGTGTATGTATGTTTATGTGTATGTGTATGTATGTTTATCTGTATTTGTATGTGTGTGTGTTTATGTATATTTATGTTTATGTGTGTGTGTGTATGTGTGTTTATGTTTATGTATGTGTGTGTGTGTGTATGTTTATGTTTATGTATGTGCATGTGTATGAGTGTGTATGTGAATGTTTATGTGTGTGTATGAGTATGTGTTCATTTATATTTATGCATGTTTATGTATGTGTGTATGTTTATATACATAAAAACAAATAAATATAAACACACATACACATAAACACGCATAAACAAACATAAACAAAAACAAACAAAAATAGACAAATATAAACACTTCAAACAATTTCGTAAGTTACTTTGGTGTGCTAAATCGAGCCTTTATGTGTGTTTATGTTCATATTTAAGTTTTTGTGTGTATGTTTACGTTTATGTGAGTTTATACATATTTATTTGTATGTGTGTTTATGTTTATATGGTATACACGGGATTAGAGACACTGGTATATATGAGATTGTTTACATGAAGAATTAAAAGAATGAACGGCGTCGAAATTTATTAAATGTATAACACTCACCTCCGTTGCATTTAACCACGCTGTAGAGTTGATATCAGGATCCCATCCCATTCTGGTTGTACCAATCAGTTCGGAAAACAAATTGTATTGTTTTTTAAGTCGTTTAAGTTTTCCTTTTATTTGTTCGAGGCTATAGTGTTTTCCGGTTCGGTTGTTAAACACCTCGGTGATAGCTTGCCCACGACCTTTTTTTATTATCCTATTACGAACGTTCCCTTTACCTGTTTCTTCTAACAAGATTATAATGAACTGCTCTTCTAATTGTGCAGACCATTCCGCAGCACGGGATGTCTTTGTCATCTAATAGGACATACACACTTAAGGCCTAAATATTTGTTTTATAATTTCTCAACTTGAACCTAACCCCACAATGGTAAAATGGTCTAACCCAGAGCAACATAGAGTGAAGATTAACTCAAAGCAGTTATACATATATGAACAGCATGAGCAACAAGTAACCATGAATAGCAACTGATAATTCTAGAAAATCAATGGGTTGAAAATCTTTGGACTTCGACAATCTTGAGAGTTAAATCCTGTAAAACCAAATTCAATCAGAGAAAAGACCGGTGGAGGCCAGCCTATGGTCCTCTAATGATGAAGTTAGTGGGTTGGAATAGAGAGGAAAAAATTTCTAAGTGCTTATTCTTCCCTTCCCAAAAGAAAAAATCAGAATCCCTTACCTCTACGTAGAGAAGCGTTTATATAGGGCATGAAACGGTTATTTGCTCTGATAACCGTTCCTATTGTCGAGGAATTCACCAAAGTCGGAGGTAACTTCCATAACTTCCATGGAATTTACTTTATCTGAACCGGTGTCTTATCACAAACAATGGAAGCTTCGGTTTATAGGTAAGGTTCTAAGTTTAGGATATTTGGCTCGTCCGTCCCTACTTAAGGGCGGACGTGCCTCAGCATAAACATGCTTACCTCGTCCGTCCTTTGGGACGAACGCAGCCCCATCCGTCCTCTCCCAATCTAAGACGGACGAGGCTTGACGGGTATGGACGAGGCAATGTGGCTGCGGCCTTCCTTCTGAGTTTTTCCTGGGACGAGCCATATGGACGATTTTAGAGGTAGTATTTTATGGCATCATCAGTTGCCCCCTTGTCCATGGGTCGTCCAAAGAGATGTAGGACGTGTGTCGTTAGCAGATTGGTGTGCCACGTGTCATGAGCTCGTTGGTGGAAAAATCTCGTCGATTGATCTAACCGAGGAGTATGCCACGTGTCTCTTGCTGATTTGGTTACGTCACTTCAGATGCCTGAGTTTGTTCCCTATAAATAGTGGAATACCTCCGGTACCCTCTTCATTTTTGAAATTTCTTCCCTTGTCCTTCCTCGTCCTAGATACTCCTCTAGAAGCTTCTCGCGTCTATAGCTTTCCTTCATCCTAGATACAGGTATTTCTCTTTTTCTTGTCCTTAGTTTTCCTGTTAAGATGGTAGACATTGTACTTTCCTCGTCTAGTGATAGTATAGATAAGGCTATAGATGAGTATAATGACGAGAGTAGTTATGACAGTTCCAGTAGTAATAGTTGATGGATATAAAGATAAGTGCAGCGGAAAATAAGTTTTAAAACGGATCTACTTCATTCGTTATTGATAACATGCGCAAAATAAATTTCAGAATTAGAGAAACAAGAGAGTGTACCTTGAAGCGATGAATTTCAAAACTGAAGATTGAAGCACTTGGGACTACTTTTAATCTTCACTCCAATTCCACTAACGCCCAAGATGTGTGGTCTCTCAATTGGTAACAAAGGGATGACTTGTGAGTGACAAAAACTCACATCCACACCATTTTTATGATGTTTTTCTCTCCTCTTTCTCTGTACGTTTTTCCCTTTGTATCTAACCAATTTATCTAATTGGGCTGGCCTTTTGGGCCTTACCATTGGGCTTAAGTGTGTGGCTTGGAGTGGGACCAAAAGGGACCAATAGGACACTAGATCCAATGGGCCTTGGGCTTTTCTGTCAACTCTTGACAAGTCCAAAGTTACCATTAACTATTTTTTAATACCACTATATAAAAATAGTTGCACTCTAGGTCTTATATATAAATTATATCCCAAGACTTTATTATACATGCAACCCCTTCATAAAATATTCATAGTAATACAAATCATTAATGTAGACTGCCACTTTGTAAATTACTACATCTTAATCCTTGAGTACCCGGTTTATCCTTTAATGTTATTCATTATATATTTATGAAATCCAATTCCATAAATATATACTTTAGTCTCACTAAAGTGGTTAGGCCTAACTCTTTGAATAACAAACCCATTAAACTTATCTCAAGGGAATATTTATATCTCCTTAAGAGACTATGAATTCCATCTTGAGAATACATGTTCCATCAACACTAAATGTGGCTGCCCAACATACTGAGGTTTTGACCAAACTGTAGATCTCACTCCTGATATATCAAAACAACCTACACCTCATGATCAGGTTCATTATTCTCTCAGGATTAAGAGTTCATGCAAATACAAGTCGTGAGATTTATTATTCATTTGACAGTCTTTAGGAGAATAATAAATCTCACAGCGGTCCAGTTCAATATGTCTTAACTCTTAAAACATATTAACACATCAACTAGAAGTCTCCACTTCCATGATCAAGACAAATCATCGTAGTTGATATGTTATAGTCTTCGCAGATGAAATGCCCAATTTCATCACCGACTACGAACTATAATTCTGAGTTTACAAAGAACTTGTGATTTATATCTTATGTGACTCTTCACATAAATCACATACTATGCATCTCATGGACTATATGATAATGTCTGAATATTCATGTTACCATTATTTCAGATAATAATAAAACAAATTTATTAAACATAATATTAAGTCATACATAATGTCAAACACAATGTCACACTTAATATTATACATAGCATCTTACAATAGGATTTGAGAGCACCAATCCTAACAAGTTTTATCATATTGTGGGCTAAATTTTTGGATTAGACATGAAAGTTTTAGCTATGGCTTAATTCAATGCCAATGCACAATGCTCTTAATTTCAAGATAGAAAAATTCATTTGCAGTAAGATGTAGTAGTTTATAATTTTTTTTTTTTTTTTTAAACTCCTTTTGAATCATGACAAGAAGATAAGTGCAAATTTTGGTTATAGAAATTCTTTCTTGCAAGTAATTCTTTCTTCATAGTTTTGGTAATGGAAAAGACAATTTTAGGCAAGATTAGCTTTGGAAATAAATTCCATATGCATGTAATGTAAGAAATGGATCTTTGGAAGTCTGCAAAAGTTTGGCAATTTGGACAAGTTCAGCTTTACATGCTCAAAAGTATCAAAAGTTATGGGAAACAAAAACAATGAGTTCAAATTTTGATACCGCTGCCTTCCCACCTGTCTCATGGAAGCTGCCCCATCCATAATTTAGTATTCCCATGTTAAGGGTGTCTTTGTAGTGGAGAGAGATGGGAAGCGAGGAGAGGGAAGGGTGGCTGGAATACATTTGTTTGGACGGCAAATAATGATGGAACCAAAATTTATACCAAATGTTTATTTTCTTTTTCCTGTTATTTAAACTTAGGATTTACTTTTGTTCAAAAGTGAAACCTTCATTTGTAATCAAGTACTTGAATTAATTAATTGTATTTTTTTGAAAGGAATTGGTAGAATGGGAGTATAAGAGCAAGAACCCTGGAAAAATGCATGCTTGCGGCCATGATGTTCATGTAACAATGCTGCTCGGAGCTGCTAAGTTACTTAAGCAAAGAAGCAGTGAATTGCAGGTAAATCAACAATCACACAAACATTAGGATCAACAATGAAGAATTAAAAGAACCTTATTGGTGGCTTGGTGTACTAGTCCAAAAAATGGAAGTCTTGACTTGATGATAAGGAGAAATTGTCATGGAATTAATGCCATAAATTCAAATCCTATCATATCTATCCCACCCCCACCCCCACTAAAGTCACACATATATATATATATATATATTGTTTTGATAATGTTGGCTGATTGCATTGTCTAAAATCTATTTCAAAGGGCACCATTAAGCTTGTTTTTCAACCTGGAGAAGAGGGTCATGCTGGAGCCTTTTATATGTTAAAAGAGGGAGCTCTTGATAAGGTTAACGCCATTTTTGGATTACATGTTTTACCAGAAATGTCCACTGGTACCATTGGTTCGAGACCTGGTCCAATGCTTGCTGGCTCTGGCAGGTTTATAGCCATAATTCGAGGGAAGGGTGGGCATGCTGCAAATCCCCATGTAACTAGAGATCCTGTACTTGCAGCATCATTGGCTATCATTTCACTCCAACAGATTATTTCCCGAGAAACAGATCCTCTAGAGGCCATGGTAATTTTCCTCACATTCTTGAATAATTGAATTGTATAATGATCCATAGGGAAAAGTATTAGGGTCCTCTTCAAGGGAAATGAATTTGTTTAATGGTTTAGATTAATTATAATAAATCTAATTGTGTATCCAGTATCAAGTCATGTGAAATTTAAAATTACATAGTACTTTATACACTGTCAAATTTAGGAAATAAAATTTTTGTTCTTTCTATTTCAATTGAAATGGAAACAGAGACGTTCCTGTTCAAAGGCATACATGTTATTTGTTGTGATTTTTCTATATCTTCCATTCTTTTTTTTTTTTTTTTTTTTTGGCAGACATGTTATGAGTACTTCTGCTAGTGGATAATTAAATTCAGTATGAGAAGTAGAAACCTAATAGCATTTTCTTGTCTGTGTTCATTTTCAACATTTACGAATTACAGGTGATCTCTGTTGGGTTCATTGAGGGTGGCCAAGCAGGGAATGTAATCCCAGAGACGGTGAGATTTGGAGGCACATTCCGGAGCATGAGTACAGAAGGTCTATCCTACCTTATGCAAAGAATTAAAGAGGTACTTTTGACACAATTCTAATAGTAAACAAATTGACTAACGGATGTAAGTATAAGGGAGCTAAGTGTTTGCAAACCAAATTGCAAGGTCTTCTGAATTTTTAGGGCATACTACAGGGGTGTTAATTGTAACTTTCTAAAAATATCGTTGAGCAAGGGCTACTTCCTTTCCCCTAATTAAGCTGCTTAATTTATTCTAATGAGTAGTGACTATTGGCAGCTACTTTTCCTTGGAAGTTTGTCTTGAACAATGTCTAGGGAGTATGGAGCTTCTTTTGAGCATGAAATCTACCATTTGAGATAGAAGAGAATGGTAACAATTGTAATTAACAGGTCATCGAGACGCAAGCAGCAGTGCAACAATGCAATGCTACAATAGACTTCTTGGAGGATAAACTGAAGCCTTATCCTGCAACTGTTAATGATCAAGCAATGTACAAACAAGCAAAAAGGGTTGGAGAAAGCTTGCTTGGGGAACCCAATGTCCAACTTATTCCAATGACTATGGGAGCAGAAGACTTCAGCTTCTACTCACAGAAGATTCCAGCTGCATTTTTCATGATTGGGGTGAGTAATGAAACGCTGAAATCAAATAAAAATTTGCACTCACCCCACTTAGTTATTGATGAGGAGGTTCTTCCCATTGGAGCAGCTCTCCATGCTGCTGTGGCCATTTCTTACTTGGATGGCCATCTTGAGACTAGTTAGAGACTTGGGCATGTTGGACCAGCAACAATGGAAAACCATAGAGCAAAATAATGTGTTATTCAAATTTTATCTGATTCACCAAATAGACAGGAAAGATCATGAATATAGAATGTAATAAACCCTGAAATTCTGTCCACTTATAGTCGTACTTGTACATGCTTGTACAGAAAGAAAATCTCAATTCTCAACAGACTTGTTTGGGAAATTGCCTTCTGAGTAATGATATTGTTCTGAAATGTCCATACCAAATCTCAAATTATACATTTTATTCCTAACTACCAGTATCAACTGGAATAGTTTGCTAGCTAGGTGTCACTGCTATCAAAGTTTTTATTTTAAGAAAACATGGGCTTTTAGTCACCCAAAGGATTATTGTAGAAGTAGCTAACAGGTAGAGGTTGAGGTATGAAAGAGTGATTCCTTGGTTAGGCACATACTGGGCAACAAGAGATACTTACAGATTGCCTACTGTTTGGATGGAGGGAGAGGAGAGAAACGGATACTGGTTGAAAGGAAGGCATTGATGGGGGTGTTACCCTTCCCCTATTTGATGTATTTGGGTGGAGGAGGAAATTATTTGAGAGGATTTGGAAAAAAATAAAACCAATTCCCTTAAATTGAGGAATTTAGAAGGTGATAAGACTTGATAGTCAATAGATACTAAAGAACTAAAATTTTCGATATCTTATATCAATAATTCATAAAGATTGAGAGATTGAAAATGATGTGAATCATAGGATAAGAGTATGGTAGATGAAGTGGAGAAGCGCATCAAAAGTATAGTGTGATCATATAATACAGGAAATTTTTTTTATAAAATTGTTGTTCAATTAGTTATGCTTTATGATACTAAATGTTGGGCTATTAAAAAGTAACCTATTTATAAAATGAGCTATATCAATTTTCATTTTCCTCCTATTATTAATTAAAACATCATAACAAATTAAGATGAAGAAGAAATGACACTCAAACTTTTACTTATAAAAAATAAGAAACTATCTTATATTCTTTGGTTTCCACTTTCCACTAAAAGGATAATTTCCCTTTTATAGTGAAAAAGAAGAGAAAAAATACCAAATAAGAAGATAAAATGACCATAAACTAGGTGGTCATCTGATTGTTAAGGCCCATGAATTGTGATGATCATTGAGAGGTGTCACCTGCCACATAATAAAAACTATGGGCATAATAAGAGAGACGTGCCATGGATTGAGTAAGATACATGATGATGCATGAGTACACGAGTTAGCTTAGACACAAGGACATGGTCTGTGTTTAATGCATTAGTGCATTGAACATGTTAGAATAGAGTAATACTACATGCATTTTTTATAATATTTTTACAAATTGTTAATGTTGCAAATTACTAGTGATTCTCATCTAATTCCACCATCAATATCACCTTTTTAATTACCAATAACCACCTATTATATATATATATATATATATTATTTTTTTTTTTTACAAAACCACCTATTATATATAATTACCAATAACCACCTATTATATATATATATATATATATTATTTTTTTTTTTTACAAAACCACCTATTATATTGACAATTTGTAAAAAAAAATTGTAAAATAGTTTGTGACTTTAATATTTTCAATTAGGATATGGGCACAATGTCCAAAACTGGTATATGCCTGATAATGGGCACAAACCCAACCCATTCTCGAAATCAAGGGTACAAAAGTTAAAATTTGGAGCTGGGCTGGATTGGGCTTACAATCATCAAATCAAAGCCTAATAAAAGATTCAACCCAAACCCAAACTAATCCTACCGACCAATTCCCCTATCTTTCGGCTATTTAATTCTGGGCCGCACCGCATGGCCGTAGGTCCAAGGCCACACCCATTAATTAATGTAGCATTTTTCTCTACTTTGTGACGGGGGAATTCAAATTAAGGGTAAAAGTAAAACCTCTCTTTCAAACAGTGTGCAAGTAACACACTGTGTGATTTTATGGAAAAACGTAAGTTTAACTCACTTTTTTTAGTTTATTAAAACACACTGTATGAAAAAAAAAACACCGCTCTTATATTAAAAACGTTAAAACTGTTATTATTCTTATGTACGTTATGTTTGTTTCTTCGATAAAAAATACCGTTATTTTTAAAATTTTTATTTAGCTTAGCATAAGATGAAGTTATTTAATTTCTAAAATGCCATTAAATAAAGAAAGTCAACAAATAATTTTTTAATTTATTTTAAAGTTGCTTGCTACTAAACATAAAAAATAAAAATAAAAAATGAGATAATTTTTCTAGAAAATGTTAATGTGGCGTTTGGTACGGGAGAATCCACATTACTTCTGGCATCCAGATTCCTAGGAATGTGATTCTTAGGAATCACATTCTAGGAATCACATTCCTAAGAATGTAGCTATTCCTATGTTTGGTTTATTTCCAGGAATCTTAAATGAATTATTTATTTTTCCAATTTTATCCTTAAATTTGAATGTGAACTACCAAGTCATTTAAAAAAAAGGGTTAAAATTGTCAATTTATAAAATATACAATTTCCTTTAAGCTTGGGAATCTGGATTCCCACCTGTTTTAAAGGGAATCCACATTCCTACTGAGAGGGGTTTAAGGGAGGAATCCAGATTCTCCTGGCATCTGATTCCCTAGCATGATTTGCAACCAAACATGGAAATCTTTAAACATTCCTAAGAATCCTAAAACATTACCCTGTACCAAACGTCACATAAGTGTGTGAAACGAGTGAACTGGTGTGTAGAGCAAGCGTGAGTCAAAACTCAAAAGAGGCAGCTGGAGCCTGGAATGAATAATAAATAAATAAAAAATGCTCCCGCACACTTGTTTACTCAAATACAAAATAGAGCCTAAACAATATTTCCATTTATTACGTAAGAACTAAGAACCAACCTCGAGGCTCACAATCACATAAAACAAAGTAGCCATAGCCGGGTTCTTTATATCTAGATAGAATCCAGGTGAGCCAAAAAAAAAAAAAAAAACTCTTAACCCCAAAAATCAATTACAATCAAGTCAGTATGGATTTACTCTTGTGCTTATTGCTATCATTGACAATATTCTTG
The DNA here is from genome assembly GCF_002906115.3 of Quercus suber. Lineage (NCBI taxonomy): Eukaryota > Viridiplantae > Streptophyta > Magnoliopsida > Fagales > Fagaceae > Quercus > Quercus suber. Next base: position 67,885 of record NW_027069679.1, on the reverse strand, counting down.
CACCAACCTTGGGCATCAGAAGCTGATTTAGGATCGGATATGGGGTCGTTGACTCGTGAGTTGTTGGAATCAGCAAAGGAGAGAGAGTTCTTCGAGTGGATGAGAGGTGTTAGGAGGAGAATCCATGAGTACCCAGAAATAGGATTTGAAGAGCACAAGACGAGTGAGCTCATAAGGGCCGAGTTGGACTTGCTTGGGATTGAGTACAAGTGGCCTGTGGCCAAGACTGGTGTGGTGGCTACTGTTGGGTCCGGTGAGAAACCCTTCTTTGGTCTTAGAGCTGACATGGATGCCCTTCCTTTGCAGGTCCCCCTCTCTCTCTCTCTCTCTCTCTCTCTCTCTTTTGGCTTATGAATAATCACATGTACACACTCAATGAATGCTGGACACTTTTTTTTTTACATGGACTCAGTTCTGTTCTTGTCTTCTTGATCAATTATGTTTGAACTAAACATTCTTTTGGCCCAACAGATTAGTATAGTGCAGTTGTTAAATTCGCAATTAGCAATTCTTGTTTAAACTATTGAAATATAGTAAATTTAATCACATATTTTTAATATTCTCTCTCCCGTGTGTAGATTGAAACTAACTTTTTAATAGATGAGGTCTAACGTATAAAAATTTAAATGGGAGGTAGAGTGAATGAAATAATGATCGAATTTAAGATTTTATGCTTTGATATTATGTTAAATTACCGATTGTTCTAAAAGTTTAAATTATTAAAATATGATAAATTTAATCATTTAACTATATATATTTCTAATAAGTATTGTACAAATAAATAAATTATGAAATTGATTTAGATTTGGGTATGTCTACGCGAGTTTGACATATACAAACCCCCACTGACACGCATATGGATTAGACTTTAGACCTAAGTGTCTGTTCTTTTTTGAACAGACAAAATGTAAAGCTAAAGCTACAGTCCCATGTGGTGTCATCAGGCAGCGATAGTCCGAAGATGGTGAACGGAGCCGTTTCCAAAGCTTCCTTCTCTAAAATCTGTCCACGATAAGAGTTTATTTATCTAGGCAGAAAAAAAAAAGTTAACTGAAAATTCAGTTATTTTAACTAAGTGAGAGTTTTTTAATTAAATAAATGATGCGGTCTATTATAGGAACTATATAATTTTTCTCACTCTTACGTGAAAGAATATCTCTACGAGGGGAGGAAGTATACTTCTAAAATATCCAATAAATTTTCTTCATAATGTACCAATTTTGGTTTTGTTTTTTTTTTTTTTGCAGTCTTTTTTGTGATTCATTGGAGTTAATTAGTTGGGCCTCCACTTAGTGTAAACTCATGTGTACATATTACTAACTTCGTGGTCCTCTTGTTAATGATGGTTTGTATTCTAGTGACGCTGAAGATATAACTTATTTTACCACGGCGCACCTTTTGTGTGGTAATCATTCTGCAAGTATAAATGTTTGTGGGGTGTGGAAGGTAAGAGCTGAGGTTCAAGTCTTTAAGAGAGAGGTTCACACACATATATACTTAGATACTCCTAAAATATCCAATAAATTTTCTTCATAATGTACCAATTTTGGTTTTTTTTTTTTTTGCACTCTTTTTTGTGATTCATTGGAGTTAATTAGTTGGGCCTCCACTTAGTGTAAACTCATGTGTACATATTACTAACTTCGTGGTCCTCTTATTAATGATGGTTTGTATTCTAGTGACATTGAAGATATAACTTATTTTACCACCGCGCACCCTTTGTGTGGTAGTCACTCTGCAAGTATAAGTGTTTGTGGGGTGTGGGAGGCAATGGCCGAGGTTCAAGTCTCCAAGAGAGAGGTTTACACATATATATACTTAAATTAGGCTAGAGTATAAATTCTATCTTGTAAAAATAAAAAATAAAAAAAAAGATATGACTCATTTTCACTAAAGGATTTATTTAGTTGGGGAAATAGAAAAGTAAGAGAATAAAAAAGATTTAATTTTGGTTGGAGGGATAGAAAACTTTTTTGTTTGGTTGAGGAGAAAAATTGAAAAATAGAAAATCTAGTTTATGTAAATCTACTTTTATACCCTTATTACGTAATATGTAAGAAATTATTTATATTATACTCATTATATAATAAAAATATTACTTTTTATTAATTAAAATTATTAAAATAACATTTTATAAAAATTTACACATCATACATATTATATTTTATTATTTTTACTTGTTATTATATTATATATAAAAAGAGAGAGAGAGAGAGAGAGAGAGAGAGAGAGAGAGAGAGAGAGAGAACCAAAACAAAATAGGAAGATTTGGATAGAGATAATTATGAAATACTAGAACCTAGTGGGAAAAAAAAATGATGCATTATGAGGGCATTGTAGCATAGTTGTTGTTTAAAGAGGGGTAAAAGTGTAAAAGTATGGCTGAGGCAACATTTTACAGAAATCAACCCAGCTTTCTCCCCATTTTGGGGAGAACTTTTTGGTAGGCCTAGGGAGAAAACACCTTACTCCACCACAAAATTTTCCACTCTCCCTCCTGACCAAACATTCACTAAAATTTCTTTCTCTCCACTTTTCTCTCCTAAATTTTCCATCATCCCTAAAATCCCTCCAAGCAAACATATTAACTAGGTTTTAGTTAGTTTAACTGATAAAAGGTATTGTCATTGAATAAAAAGTTTGAGATTCGAACCCCGTCCACAGAGGAAAAAAAAAAAACTAATTAATGTTTTAATCTAATGATAAAGAACAATCATCATGAAATTAACATCATAGATTGAATTTTATCATACATATAAAATAAATAAACTTACCGTAAATGAGGGGAAAATAATAAGTTCATATAAAAGTTGGGAAAAAGTTTAGCTTCATTCTTCCTTCAACTCATTATATAACTATATTGAAGAGACTCTAAATGTATAGTTTTATATAGCATTACTATCTATATTTGTTAAAATGGTAAACTATGATTTATATAACTTTTTAAATAAACCAAAGAAGGAGTGACAGACCTACGCCCCTCACTAAATATCAATCGTCAATGGTACAAAATTTTTGACAAATTTTACTTTTATAATTACTGATGTTTTTATTGTTGGCTATTATTATTATTATTATTTCATCATTTGATTGGTTGCTATTTTATTTGAAAATGATAGGAATCTATTCACAACTTTTGTATTTTTTGCATTTCTTTTAATCGATTAGTTTCTTTCTTCTAATTAGAGTGATGCCTAAAACTCTATTATATGGAGTAGACGCTATTAATTGAAACTATATCTTATTTATTATAATTAAAAAAAAAAAAAAAGTATTATGCCTAAAACCAATTTTTTTTTTCGTGGTTAACTCATATGTGGTTTTGTTTTGGGATTTTATGATTTGGGCCATCTGGCAAGAACTGCTTCCAAAAGTGATGGCCAGGATGGGTTGTTGGCCATTGAAGCAGAGGTTGTAGAGGACAACATGGATGTCATGGTCAATGGTGTGGTTGTCGAACTCAGTGACAGTGAGGCCGATGGCAAGTTTAGATTCCTAATTTGAATATTCTGATTTTCAGATAGTATTAATGAGTATTGATTTTGTATGACAGTTCTATTCATTAATTTGTGAAATACTAATGTGGTATGTTGGAAGTAGAGGATATTACACCACATACTTACTGAATTTAAACTCAAATTTGTATTATCCCTAACATCAACTAAAAGCTTCCTAGAAAGGATCCTCTCCTTTTGGTTTGATATGGAAATAGTCATTTTTATGGTGGAGAGATTTATTGTCTTAAAAAATCTATGCTAATATACATAATACCATATCATTTAAACTCTTCACCCACAGCCACCTAATCAACGTTTTACCCTAGCTTTAGTCCTTACTAAAGCAGGGCATTACATGGATTTCCTTTAAAATGACATGCCAGTTGCTCAACTGATGTAGCTAATGGTTAATTTTCATGCTCTGCGTAGTTATGTTATTCTCTTTGATTTTATATATGTTCATTGTATGAAACATTGAAATGAACATTTACCATTGAGAAGGAATTGGTGGAGTGGGAGCATAAGAGCAAGATTGATGGCAAGATGCACGCCTGTGGTCACGATTCTCATGTAGCAATGCTACTTGGAGCAGCCAAATTACTCCTTGGAAAAAGAGACCAATTGAAGGTAAATTTAAAGGCATTTTAAATTAATCATCAAGAATATGAACCATGAGTGCTAACTATACATATTGTTTCAACTTACACTTTCTTAAGGGAACCGTGAAGCTTGTTTTCCAGCCCGGAGAAGAGGGTTATGCTGGTGCTTACCACATGTTGCAAGATGGTGCTCTTGACGATATCAATTCCATCTTTGCATTGCATGTTCTGCCATTAATACCCTCTGGAGTTATTGCTTCGAGGCCTGGTCCAGTGCTTGCTGGTGCAGGGCTCTTTTCCGCTACCATTGAAGGAAAAGGGGGACATGCAGCAGCCCCACATATGACTAAGGATCCAATTCTTGCAGCGGTCTTTGCAGTCCTTGCTCTCCAACAAATTGTGTCTAGAGAGACAAATCCCCTTGAAGCCAATGTAAATCTCTTTCCTTCCAATATTTTGAAACTGGTTTTTTTCTTTTGGCATGATTTCACCACTTGCTGGGTAAGATGAGCAGCAGCTTACAATGAATTGCGTTAACAATGAAGTAATGCTATTTTTACAACAATAAGTCTTAAGGACTAGTGAGACAACATTTTTTTTTTTGTTGACATAGCCTATCGTGATTGGTACATAATAAAAGTAGTTTTAATGATAAACTTAGATAAAAGTGATGATCAAATTACAATAAGTCATGTCAAAAATTATGAAAAATATTGTCCCTGTCAACTTAACAAATTTCCTTTCACAAACACTCATCTCTATCACTGATTTGAGAGTCAAGTACATGTTTGATAACTACGATGTGACAATAAAGATAGAGATGGGTTTGTGGGTGGATTTGTAACAACAATTTTATAAAAGCAGCATTGCTCTTTAATAAAAGAACTGCTATGTCTGGTTTGAAATGCGATATGGCTTTTATATCTTTAATCAATCCATTTACATCCACAGCCTCATGGTGCCAATTAACGTGAGAGCTTAAATTTGAATCATATAGGTGGTGACAGTTGGATTCATAGAGGGAGGCCAAGCAGGAAATGTAATTCCAGAGTCGGTGAAATTTGGTGGAACTTACAGGAGCTTGACCTCTGAAGGTCTCTCCTACGTCAAGCAAAGGATCAAAGAGGTGAAACATGCATTCCTTGTCTGACCTTCATTCATTTCCACCATTACCATTCAGTTGAAAGAAAAAGTAGTGAACATCTAATGTGTTCCACTTGCAGGTCATAGAAGTACAAGCAGCTGTGAATCGATGTAGAGCTGTATTGGACTACAAGGAAGACACACCACTGCCTTATCCTGTAATGGTTAATGATGAGGCATTGTATGAACATGCAAAGAAAGTTGGAGAATCTCTAGTTGGGCAATCCAATGTTCAGCTTCTACCGGTGTCTACGGGAGCAGAGGATTTCAGCTTCTTCTCACAGAAGAGTGCTGCAGCAATGTTTGCACTTGGGATTATGAATGATACTGTGAAATCCGACCAGCCATTGCACTCTCCTTATTTTGTTATTGATGAAGAGGCTTTTCCAATAGGAGCCGCTCTTCATGCTGCTGTTGCAATCACATTCTTTGATAACCATGTTGTTGGCACTTACTAACCTGACAATAAGGAACTTGGGATTTGTTTTGGATTCAGCTGGAGATAATGACAGAAAAACAAGAAGATGATGTCAAGAACATCAGAAGCGTGATTAGCATCAAACAATGACAATCATAAAATTAAATTGCGATGAATGTTAGAGTAAAGCCTAAAGTCCGCCAAAATCAAGTAAAATTTTGTAAGTCGACAAAGTACAGTTATTTAATTTAATTCCATAGATGCATTGACCAATCCAATGCAAACAATATTACAATTAATTGGCCGATGCAAGCTCATAATTGAAGTATTTTAGTCTTAAGCTCATAATTGAAGTTCACTGGATAACCTAAGGCACAATACTTAAAAGAACCGCAACTAAATTTTACTTCAGACGAAGTGTGTGGGTTTTTTTTTTTTTTTAGTTAGGAAATTGTACCTAGGCCTAAATAGAAACAAGGACCCCAAGCCTTATGCTTGTAGTTTGGTGGATTGGACTTAGTTCACTGCAGCTATGTTGAGCTAATTACAAACCAAGTTGCGCACAAAGACATGGGTCCTACAACACATACACATCCATACACACAAAATATATACGAATTGTACAGTAAAGAACAGTAAAGGAATAATAAAGGTAAATAAAAATATTAGGGATCCTTAGAATGATGAATAATATTTCATTATTTTTTGAGTTTTCTAATACATTTGGTTCTTTCTCCACTGGGATGTGTTACAAGGTCCAAATAAGTTTAAAAGTCACAGACTTAGATAGCTCTTTTAGGCTTCTAAGACTTGTGAGGTTTGAATCCCTTTGAATTCAAGTGTATTCCTTAGTATCTGTCTCTAGATCCCCCACGGAATTTTCCCTCTTTTTTCCCTTTTTGAATTCTACAGGAGTTTTTTTAAAGGATCTTTTCACCCTGATTCACTATTGTTGACCGGTTTTTACTATTGACTCCATCCCCTTTTATAGTGCCTCCTTAGGTTTTTTGAGGTATCACTGGTTCCCTCCATTTGCTACCCTAGGTACTAGAACCAATGTTGTGTTAGCAATATTAGTGGCTAGTCCATTCCTTATTTTATCATTATTTCCTCTTTTGAGGTTTCCCGCTCTCAAAAGTCCGCAGCTAACCTTCCCCTTTTGGGAGGTCTTAGGGGCTAACTTTCAATTCCCTTTTCTAAAGCTTTTAGATGCTACTTTTCAAATCCACCTTTTGGGCTACTTCATCTTTTGTCATTTTCTCTAAATGGGCAGATTCTTCTCTGTCAAGCTGAAACATCCTCAACCACCTTCCTACATTTCCCAAGATACTAGGCTTTTTCTTTTGGAGTGCTGATTCCTAAGCCATTAGCCTTTTTTTGAACCATGGGTGGATGATGGGACATATCCACCTTCGTTCTTTGTGTCTATGAGCATGCTCCCTTGAGCTGTCCTAATCCTAGTTAACTTCTTTCTGCATATCTTGAGGATCCCGGGTTTTTGGGAATCCCCAAGTATCCTTATCTAGTCTCTTTATGGGCTTCCCAGCAAGTTTTCTTCACAAGGGCAAGGTTGAACTTCCATTTTTCCTTTTTCTTTATTTTCTAAGGCCTAAAGATTGCCCATTCATGGGTTTGGACCTCCTCTCGCTTATCTTAAGTGGACCTTGATTAGCAGATTTGGGCTTTGTCCCTTCTTTGAAGACCTAAATGGGTTTTTTTTCCTTAAATTTGTAATATTTTGGTCCTTGACACATTACTTGTGATATTTTGGACCTCAACAAAGTGCAAAAAGACCCCTAAGTTTGGCTTAGTTGCAAAACCTTGTGTTATCAATTTTGTATTATTGACCCTAATGCTTAAGAACTATTTAAATTAACCACTCCATCTTAATTCCATTAACTATAATCGACAAAAAATTGTCATGTGTTATGCACATATTGTTTTAAAAATGATTTTTAGTAATATTAGAGTGGTAACATGCACACCATTTGACTCTTTTCTTTTTTTCTTTTTTTTTCTTTTTTTTTCAATTATAGTTAATGGAAATTAAAATAGAATGATCAATTTGAACCATTCTTAAACCTCAAGAATCAATAATACAAAATTGATAACTCATGAAATCAGTTTATTGCAACTAACCCTATCTTAGAGCAACTACATCAGTTAATGCAAAGTTGTGCAAAAATAGAAAAATTTGCTCATTTTATAGAATTTGAGCAAAGTGCAATAAACCTTGTGTTATCAATTTTGTATTATTGACCTTGATGCTTAAGAGCTATTTAAATTAACCACTCCATCTCAATTCCATTAACTATAATTGACAGAAAATTGTCATGTGTTATGCACATATTGTTTTAAAAAGGATTTTTTGTAATATTAGAGTGGTAACATGCACACCATTTGATTCTTTTTTCTTTTCTTTTTTTTTTTTTCATTTTTTTTTTCAGTTATAATTAATGGAAATTAAAATAGAATGATCAATTTGAACCATTCTTAAACCTCAAGAATCAATAATACAAAATTGATAACTCATGAAATTAGTTTATTGCAACTAACCCTATCTTAGAGCAACTGTATCAGTTGATGCAAAGTTGTGCAAAATAGAAAAAGTTGCTCATTTTACAGAATTTAAGCAAAAAAAACACCCACATCAGTAGGTGTAAAATTGTGCATTTATGCACAATTGCTACAGTAACCGTGCATATATGCACGATTACTGTAACTTTTGCATTTATTATTTTACATTTTTTTCTCTCTCCTCATGTTACTCTCTCCTTTTTAGCTACTACTCTCACCTCTCTCTATTTTATCTCCGGTCCCTTCACATCAATAGCCTCACCAACATGATCAGCACAGAAAGGAGAAGAGATGACATCTCGGCCCAGTAAGGCCAATCACGGGGGTTTTTCTGGTACTGGACTAGACCTGATGGATGACATCTCGGCCCTGAAGAATCGGAACCATGGCAAAGCTCATTACTACCTAGACGACTCCAGCGCCTCCTCTGGTGCCGTGGGGTTTTTGTGTGGGGTCGAGGTCTCGATTTTGGGTTTAGGGGTCTCGATTTTCTAGGTTTTGGATTTACTGTTTCGATTTTCTGTGGGGTTTGGATTTTTTGTGGGGTGATGGTAGTTGATGGTGGTGGCTGGTTTAGTGGGTTGATGGGTGGTGGCTGGGTAAGTGTGGATTGATCTTAAGATGAATACTTTATTCGAATAAATGTGTATAATAGACAAACTAATGTGAGTGTTTTGTAAAAATAGAAGTTTAAAATAAAAAAAATAAAAAATAAAAAAAAAAAAGTAGATTTTAGATCTGCAAATTTACAAAAATTTTGCATCCATTGATATGAATGCTCTTAAGAGTTCTTTTTTGCATTTTGACCTTTACTTATTATATATCTCTACGCACATTAAATATTCTTCTAGGCTTTGGTGATCTTTTGATTGTGATTTGTGGACTAAATCACGACTCATAACATTGGATTCAAATGCTTGGATTTGATTTCTTGGGTGACGATTTTTCCACCTCACAAATTTGCACAAAATCATATAAACCATTTCTTTTTTGGATGGTTAATTTATATGTACAAATTGACGTCATATTTGTGATGAATAATTTTTAGAAGAAACGTTATTTTCCCCTACTCTCCTTTCTAGATTATAATATCCTCTAGTATATTACGATTTACAATTAAAACAAACCTTCTATATTCTCAGAATTTTTATCCAATCGGACACCGGACACGTAAATAAGAAAGAGAAATGCTAATGCTATACAATTAGACTTTATTCAATTTTCCATAATACATAATTAGCACGTAATTTTAAATAAAAGAGGCAGACAAAGCAATTTGCAATCCAGAAATTAAGAACTGCTTACTCACGCATGAGTACAATTTTTGAGCTGTAATTATTTCCTGTCAGATCCACATGCACTGGGGCTCTTTAGTGGCAAAACAAAGTTACAATTTAAATTTCCAACAATACTCAATATACAAAAAAAGGTATACCCTATATCAGGTAAATGTTTATTTTCTCTCACAGCAAGTGGATCCAACTCATTTATTCCAATATATACAACAAACAATGAATTTCAATTCCACTTTGTTAGTGGTTAATTAATGGTTACTATATAAGAGGAAGAAAAAATGATGCATGAGAAGTTGTAATAGGTGGAGCCAAATATTTCAATTCTCATACAACACGTTAATAAAAAAGAGTAATGCTATACAATTACACTTACTAATTTTTCACCATTTTTCATATACTTAATTAGCACGTAATTTTACTAAAGAGGGTAGAAAACATTTTCAATCCAGAAAGAACTTCTTAGTTCTCACTCACGCATGAGTACAAAATATTTGAGCTGTAATATAATTTCTTGTGATACTGACAGCTCTTTTAGTGGCAAAAGAAAGTTATTTAAATTTCCAACAATACTTCTCAAGTTACGTACATTGCAAACAATGGATTTCATCACTCGGTGGTTGTTGCTATCAGCATTCTTATTCCAGTCCTGGGCATTGGAGGAGTTTGGTTATGGTTCAGAGCTGAAGTTTTTGAGTCAGGACTTGTTGGAATCGGCGAGAAAGCCTGAGTTCTTTGCAAAATCCTGTGTTATCAATTATGTATTATTGACTCCCGAGGCTTAAGAACTATTTAAATTAACCACTCCATCTTAATTCCATTGTTTTTAAAATGACTTTTTTTAATAGTAGAGTGGTAACAAGCACACCATTTTTTACTTCTTTTTTTTTTTTTTTGTCAGTTATAGTTAACGGACATTAAGATAGAGGGATCAATTTGAACAATTCTTAAATCTCAAGAATCAATAATACAAAATTGATAGCCCATGGAATTAGTTTGCAACTAACCCTAGCTTAAGAGGTCTTTTGTTTGTGGACTAGATCTTGACTCATAACATTGGATTCAAATGCTTGGATTTGATTTCTTGGGTGACGATTTTTCCATCTCGCCAATTTGTACAAAATCATATAAACCTTTTTTTTTTTTTTTGGATGGTTTATATGTACAAAGTGACGTCATATTTGTGATGAATAATTTTTAGAAGAAACGTTATTTCCCCCTACTCTCCTTTCTAGATTCTAACATATCCTCTAGTATATTACGATTTACAATTAAAATCAACCTTCTAGATTCTCATAATTTTTATCCATACGGACACGTAAATAAGAAATTAGTGCTAATGCTATACAATTAGACTTTATTAATTTTTCATAATACATATTTAGCACGTAATCATCAATATATATATATATGTAAAAGCAAAGACCTCATATGAGAGAGCACGAGGTTTTGCTAAGTAGCACATTCATTGAGCCTCTTTCATTTAAGCTTTCACCTCATCAAAGTTTACATTTATATATAACTTTTAGTTCATTGAATGTGTCAATGAAGTGAACACACATTAATTATCTATAAATATGCAATAATTATATGTGTGTGTGTGTGCGCGCGCAAGAATTTTATATGGTTTAAAAAAAAATTATATGAGAAAGAAAAAACATCACGTGAGAGACCATGCAATTTTGTCATGTGACACTTTGTAATAGTAATTTTTCATTTAGCTTTACACCCAACTTTTTAATATATTTTGGACTATAATAAAATTCTATTAATAGGATATCACCATTTTCACTGAGTGTTTAACTTACCACTTGTCATGCCCTAAACCCGATACCTAAATTTATGACTATGACCGGTTTGTTAATATCAAGCCTAAGCCTGGTATTAACAAGAATCAATTAAACTTTTAATAAAAGCTTCCCTCTTACTTTCATTCTTGTTTCTTTACGTCTTGATATTCAGAGCATCTACACTGTACTCAAAATATAACATAATCCACCAGTCATTCAATTTCCACACTTCCACATAATACATCTCTTAATACTTTAAGGCACATAACTTTCATTAGATCCTAAAATACACCATACTGCAAATCTAAACATCAAATTGCTAATTTAGGATTTATACATATAAAACTAAAAACCAGCTCCTTCCAAAACTCAACTAAGGCTCCTTCTGCCCCAAAATAAAACCTATTGATTGAAAGAGTGAAAGGGGTGAGCTACATAGCTCATTAAAGGTAAGATATATGAGAATTTAATAAGGATGCATGTAAATCGAATCATTTCATTCTATGAATATTCAGATAGGAAAACATATTTTCATGCATAGTATTTTATACTATTCATAATAATAACTTATATATTTTTCATAGATAAATAATTGTTCTCCTTTTTCTTATCAGAATAATTTTACCAAAACCTTTCAGATTGAATTTCTTTCATTTCTTAGAAAGTTACCAAATATAATATTGATTGTTTAGAATCATATACCTACATATATATATATATATATATTCTCGTTACAAAATAATCATTTTAACTTAAATCAGATAATTGGTAAATTTATCTTAAACTAGACACATCTTGACAAATAAGAAAACTTATATTTATAAACTTATTCTCATAAAATATTATAACTTTTATAGTCATAAAACTTAACATTTCATAAGTAACATATATCTGATAACTTTTTAACATAAATTTGTGCTTTCATCAAAAGCTTTATCTTTACAAAACACTAAAACTTTTTCATCAGATTCTTTATCTTTAAAGCACAACAGAACTTCATAAACTCTTATCTTTAAAGAACAGCTTTTCTTTTCATCAGAAACTTCTTTTCATCAGAGCTTTTAGCGTTTCATAATGCATTTAAACAAAATTATTCTCTCATAATCAATAAAATAATATAATTGTTCATAACATATTGGTCAATCCATAACTGATAAATCTGTACTTATTTGGGAGGCTTTTAACACCACTATGCTAGGCATCCAGCATTCCCCACATTACTAGGTATTCTTGAGATCACATCATGATACATATCTTCAACCATGGGGGTCGGTTGACTTCCTCTACAAGTTGGCTGTAACCAACAAGGGTGGGTACAGCAGAGCCAGTCCCACTTTTAATGGCCAATCAGATAACATTTTATATGGAAAGCCAGTAATTAACCCCTACTGGCAGAGTTCAAATCATTAGAGGACATAACCCAAAAACATTTCATACTTGTACATCATACTGAAATTCATAATTTGCATAACATTTCATAATAAAAGCATCTCCATTGTTTTCTTTAAACATCATGTTCGTAGAATTAGTAATAGCATTAATATGCTTAAATCATATATATAAGGTTTCGAGAACTCACAAAGATATTTTTGTCTAAAACATGATTATATGCCATATTTTTAATCAAAACCTTTTAATGCATAATATACTTTAAAATAGTCTCATGACTTACCAAATACTCATATAACTTATCCCTTACCTAAAAGCAGAGAAATCGAAAGCCTACAGTCGAAAGAGCTTAGACTTGGGAACTGGTAACACCTAAACCAAATATCAAAGCTTATTACTTACTATCATTTATTCCTTATCATGAACTTAGACATTTATTTCAAAGTCTATCTCTTAAAATCAAGGAAGTCCTAATCCCACACATATAATGCACACATAAACAAATGATGTACCAAACTAAGGAAAAATCAACATTCTCATATTAATATCTTATCTCTAGAAGAGCCAACCTCATTTCAAAAGGTGCTTTGAGATTAAGGCAATAATGCATGCATAAATATAAACTCTTTTAAGCATGGTCATGTAAACATATACACTCACATGGCAACATACAACGCATTGAACAAAACAACTTCTTAAAAACAATAGTCGGATGGTTTAGAACCCCTCCTTTAAGTACTAAACCTTGAACCAAATTATACAAAATTTAGCTATGATCCAGACATATCAAATGATGAGCATAATAAATTATATCTCAAATCATTCACCCTAACTTTAGAATTAAATCCTCAAAGTTAGGGATGTCCCTTACTGTTCACTGTTTGTCCCAGTAGCATATACTTAACTTATAAAATACAAATGGGCTAACAATTCACATCCAATCCTCATGAAATTTTACAGAGCCACTTCTCTAGATGTCTAGTAAATACCATATCAATTTCAGAATCAAACCATAAAACCATAATTTACTAAAAATCATAAAATATGGCATACCCAAATCTGTCCTAACAGAATTTCATGCAAATTAAAAATTAAACAATTATTTTTATATTAATCCAAATGCTGTGAGACCACTTCCATTACAACCATATGTGTCTTAGATTTCATAAGAAATAACTCTAGCATCCAAATTCACTGTATACAATTTAATACATAATTTATCATGTCTAAACACAGAATCTGTCACAGTGATAGATTTGCACCATTTTCTTGTAAAATTATAAAATGATTGCAAATAGTCTTATTATCATATGGAAATTTTTATACACTCATTAAACATTTTATAAAATACTTATATACAGTCATTTAACCATTTATAGCAAAATTACATACAACAAAAATCCCAGCAGTAACATCAAAAGTACTCATCCTAACTTTTTCTTACTTCCTTAATCATATACAATCATTAATTAGTAAAAACCCTAATCTACCTTCAACAAATCACCAAAACAGTTTCAAAGCTTCTTAAAACACTCTATATATATATATATATATACACTTACAAGTTCATGATTTCTTAATTTCACAATCCACAAATACCATTACTAAAATTCTTTAAACAAATCATGTATACTAAGATGAGAGTAGCTAGAATCCTTACCAAGTTTTTGGTTCTTGAGTGGAAATAGAAATAGAATCACTATTGCATGAAAGGATTTCCCTTTCCTAGTGAACCCGAAAGTATGAGAGGTAGAGAGCTTAAGAGAGTATTTGAGTCTTCTAGTTTCTTTGAGGGATTATTAAGAAGAAATGAGAGGAGCTTTATCTTTCTTTTGGTGTGTTGACCCATGGGTGAGAAGACTCAAGAGAGCTTCTAGCTCTTTCCTTAAGAGAATAGAGTAAAGTGAGGTGAGAATTTTGATTTGGGTGGATCCGTGGGAATAAAGAGGCTTCTTAGATATTCTAGATATTTTGAGAAAGTCAAAGAAGAGATAAGATTGAGGGGGAAAATAGTAAACTAATTTTTTTTTTCTAACTATTTAGTTAGTAGATCCGGTTTGCAAACTATATTATATAGTAGCATCTCGAGTATTTGAAACTCGATTTTAGCCTGTAAATCGAGTCTCAATTACTCGATTTTTATAGTCTGATGTGGCATATTTTTCCACATAGAGACCACCTGAAAATCGAGTCTTTAATACTCGATTTCTAAACCAAAAATATTTGAAAAAATTTGAACTCTCCAAGTCTCATGTACAAGCCGAAATACCAGAAAAAAAAAATACAATCAGATCACAGACAAACAATCCAGATCAAATGCATGTGTTCATCAGAGGAAAAAAAAAAAAAAAAAAAACCCAGAAACAGAAGACCTGGGTCACCGAAATACAATCAGATCACAAAGAAACAACCCAGAAAAAGATCAAGCTCAAATGTATGTGTTCATCAGAGAAAAAAAAAAAAAACCCAGAAACAGAAGATCTGGGCCGCGGGGCGACCTGGGTCGCGCGGCAACTTGGGGCTTGCGCCGGCCTGCGCCTCGCCGGCTGGGGCTGCTTCTGGGTTTTTTTTTTTAATTTTTCTTCTGGTTTCGGCTTCTTTCCTTCTTATTCGGTTTTTTTTTTTTTTCCTTTCTGGCTCTGATTTCTTTTTTTTTTTTTTCGGTGGAGCTGGTCTGATATATATATTGGCTTAGAAATCGAGTCTCAGATACTCGATTTCCACGTGGATGCCACGTGGAAAAAGTGCCAACTCAGACCCGATCAAAATATAAAAATCGACCCTTAAATACTCGATTTATAACCCCTAAATCGAGTTTCTTAAACTCGAAATGCTAGAAAAAAATATAATTTGAAACTATTGACAACTAACTATATAGTTGAGATTTTATGGTTATTTACCAATTTCGTTCTAAGATTGAGTCTTGTCTTTCTTTCAATGCGTGGACCCGTGGAAAATGAGAGCAAGACAGTTTCTTGGAAATTCTAGTTACATTGAAAAGTTAAAGAAGGGATGAGGTGGAGCTTGTTCATTGCATGGTACTTTGGCATTATGTGTTAAATTTTCATTGGTTGCATGTGGGTGGAATTTCTATTATAATATCTCATGCATCATGCTTAATTAAAAGATCAATTATATATTTAATAACTTAAACCACTTAATATAATTTTGTACATACTAAGTAGATATTTATAATACAAATAGCCATTTCAATTATTTATAATCTTTACAATTCTTATTCAATGACATTATAAAATAATATGTTTATTAAATACTCTTCTATTAATTATAGAAAGAAAGTAACTTAAAATAATAATTATACTTAACCACTCGAACATATAATTTAATTATAAAGTTGGGTCGAGGTGTTACACCACCATCATACTTCAATAACATAAACGTGACATCATAAACTTTAGATGATATTTCCAAAAGCCAACTAAACATTTACATGAATTTAAAAAAAATTTATGCTAACTCCAAGCCAATGTAGAAACAAAAATTATGATTGAAAATTTCAGAAAAAAATAAATGATTAAACAAAAACTTATTACACCACATTTTTTTAAGAAGATATTAAATCACATAATAACTAATTTCTAATTTATGTAACTTTTTATCTATAGTTTAAATTCTCTATCCCCTTAATTTTGTATTACATCATTATTTAACAAAAAACTTTTCATGTTATCACAACATTACTTCATGTTATTACTTATTACTTTAAAATATTTTGGATATTCTATATAAGTTTTTCATATAACAGTTTAAAGCATTATCCATGCATCACGCGAGACCATGGCCAATCAATATATATATATATATATATATAAAAGCAGAGACATGTGGGTTTTTTTTTTTTTTTTTAGGTTAGGAAATTGTACCTAGGCCTAAATACAAACAAGGACCCCAAGCCTTATGCTTGTGGTTTGGTGGATTGGACTTAGTTCACTGCAGCTATGTTGAGCTAATTACAAACCAAGTTGTGCACAAAGACATGGGTCCTACAACACATACACATCTATACACACAAAATATATACGAATTGTACAGTAAAGAACAGTAAAGGAATAATAAAGGTAAATAAAAATATTGGGGATCCTCAGAATGATGAATAATATTTCATTATTTTTTGAGTTTTCTAATACATTTGGTCCTTTCTCCACTGGGATATGTTACAAGGTCCAAATAAGTTTAAAAGTCACAGACTTAGATAGCTCTTTTAGGCTTCTAAGACTTGTGAGGTTTGAATCCCTTTGAATTCAAGTGTATTCCTTAGTATCTGTCTCAAGATCCCCCACAGAATTTTCCCTCTTTTTTCCCTTTTTGAATTCTACAGGAGTTTTTTTAAAGGATCTTTTCACCCTGATTCACTATTGTTGACCGGTTTTTACTATTGACTCCATCCCCTTTTATACTGCCTCCTTAGGTTTTTTGAGGTATCACTGGTTTCCTCCATTTGCTACCCTAGGTACTAGAACCAATGTTGTGTCAGCAATATTAGTGGCTAGTCCATTCCTTATTTTATCATTATTTCCTCTTTTGAGGTTTCCCGCTCCCAAAAGTCCGCAGCTAACCTTCCCCTTTTGGGAGGTCTTAGGGGCTAACTTTCAATTCCCTTTTCTAAAGCTTTTAGATGCTACTTTTCAAATCCACCTTTTGGGCTACTTCACCTTTTGTCATTTTCTCTAAATGGGCAGATTCTTCTCTGTCAAGCTGAAACATCCTCAACCACCTTCCTACATTTCCCAAGATACTAGGCTTTTTCTTTTGGAGTGCTGATTCCTAAGCCATTAGCCTTTTTTTGAACCATGGGTGGATGATGGGACATATCCACCTTCGTTCTTTGTGTCTATGAGCATGCTCCCTTGAGCTGTCCTAATCCTAGTTAACTTCTTTCTGCATATCTTGAGGATCCCGGGTTTTTGGGAATCCCCAAGTATCCTTATCTAGTCTCTTTCTGGGCTTCCCAGCAAGTTTTCTTCACAAGGGCAAGGTTGAACTTCCATTTTTCCTTTTTCTTTATTTTCTAAGGCCTAAAGATTGCCCATTCATGGGTTTGGACCTCCTCTCACTTATCTTAAGTGGACCTTGATTAGCAGATTTGGGCTTTGTCCCTTCTTTGAAGACCTAAATGGGTTTTTTTTTTTCCTTAAATTTGTAATATTTTGGTCCTTGACACATTACTTGTGATATTTTGGACCTCAACAAAGTGCAAAAAGACCCCTAAGTTTGGCTTAGTTGCAAAACCTTGTGTTATCAATTTTGTATTATTGACCCCAATGCTTAAGAACTATTTAAATTAACCACTCCATCTTAATTCCATTAACTATAATCGACAGAAAATTGTCATGTGTTATGCACATATTGTTTTAAAAATGATTTTTAGTAATATTAGAGTGGTAACATGCACACCATTTGACTCTTTTCTTTTTCTTTTTCTTTTTTTTTTTTCAATTATAGTTAACGGAAATTAAAATAGAATGATCAATTTGAACCATTCTTAAACCTCAAGAATCAATAATACAAAATTGATAACTCATGAAATCAGTTTATTGCAACTAACCCTATCTTAGAGCAACTACATCAGTTAATGCAAAGTTGTGCAAAATAGAAAAATTTGCTCATTTTACAGAATTTGAGCAAAGTGCAATAAACCTTGTGTTATCAATTTTGTATTATTGACCTTGATGCTTAAGAGCTATTTAAATTAACCACTCCATCTCAATTCCATTAACTATAATTGACAGAAAATTGTCATGTGTTATGCACATATTGTTTTAAAAATGATTTTTTGTAATATTAGAGTGGTAACATGCACACCATTTGATTCTTTTTTCTTTTCTTTTTTTTCAGTTATAATTAATGGAAATTAAAATAGAATGATCAATTTGAACCATCCTTAAACCTCAAGAATCAATAATACAAAATTGATAACTCATGAAATCAGTTTATTACAACTAACCCTATCTTAGGGCAACTGTATCAGTTGATGCAAAGTTGTGCAAAATAGAAAAAGTTACTCATTTTATAGAATTTAAGCAAAAAAAACACCCACATCAGTAGGTGTAAAATTGTGCATTTATGCACAATTGCTACAGTAACCGTGCATATATGCACGATTACTGTAACTTTTGCATTTATTATTTTACATTTTTTTTCTCTCTCCTCATGTTACTCTCTCCTTTTTAGCTACTACTCTCACCTCTCTCTCTTTTATCTCCGGTCCCTTCACATCAATAGCCTCACCAACATGATCAGCACAGAAAGGAGAAGAGATGACATCTCGGCCCGGTAAGGCCAATCACGGGGGTTCTTCCGGTACTGGACTAGACCTGATGGATGACATCTCGGCCCTGAAGAATCGGAACCACGACAAAGCTCATTACTACCTAGACGACTCCAGCGCCTCCTCCGGTGCCGTGGGGTTTTTGTGTGGGGTCGAGGTCTCGATTTTGGGTTTAGGGGTCTCGATTTTCTAGGTTTTGGATTTATTGTTTCGATTTTCTGTGGGGTTTGGATTTTTTGTGGGGTGATGGTGGTGGCTGGTTTAGTGGGTTGATGGGTGGGTTTGATGAGTGGTGGCTGGGTAAGTGTGGATTGATCTTAAGATGAATACTTTATTTGAATAAATGTGTATAATAGACAAATTAATGTGAGTGTTTTGTAAAAATGGAAGTTTAAAATAAAAAAAGTAGATTTTAGATCTGCAAATTTACAAAAATTTTGCATCCATTGATATGAATGCTCTTAAGAGTTCTTTTTTGCATTTTGATCTTTACTTATTATATATCTCTAAGCACATTAAATATTCTTCTAGGCTTTGGTGATCTTTTGATTGTGATTTGTGGACTAAATCATGACTCATAACATTGGATTCAAATGCTTGGATTTGATTTCTTGGGTGACGATTTTTCCACCTCACAAATTTGCACAAAATCATATAAACCATTTCTTTTTTGGATGGTTAATTTATATGTACAAATTGACGTCATATTTGTGATGAATAATTTTTAGAAGAAACGTTATTTTCCCCTACTCTCCTTTCTAGATTATAATATCCTCTAGTATATTACGATTTACAATTAAAACAAACCTTCTATATTCTCAGAATTTTTATCCAATCGGACACCGGACACGTAAATAAGAAAGAGAAATGCTAATGCTATACAATTAGACTTTATTCAATTTTCCATAATACATAATTAGCACGTAATTTTAAATAAAAGAGGCAGACAAAGCAATTTGCAATCCAGA
This sequence comes from Quercus suber, assembly GCF_002906115.3. Classification (NCBI taxonomy): domain Eukaryota; kingdom Viridiplantae; phylum Streptophyta; class Magnoliopsida; order Fagales; family Fagaceae; genus Quercus; species Quercus suber. The sequence continues at coordinate 47,923 of NW_027069679.1, read as the reverse complement.
AATTAAGAACTGCTTACTCACGCATGAGTACAATTTTTGAGCTGTAATTATTTCCTGTCAGATCCACATGCACTGGGGCTCTTTAGTGGCAAAACAAAGTTACAATTTAAATTTCCAACAATACTCAATATACAAAAAAAGGTATACCCTATATCAGGTAAATGTTTATTTTCTCTCACAGCAAGTGGATCCAACTCATTTATTCCAATATATAAGACAAACAATGAATTTCAATTCCACTTTGTTAGTGGTTAATTAATGGTTACTGTGGGGTCCGTGGGCCTGATAACCTCAATCCTTCATATAGCAGGCCCAAGGCCCATGCCGAGGAGAGCAAGCTATTTCTGAGGAGAAAGGGGGGAGGCCTATTCTCTTGAATCCACGCCGAGGACACCTTGTCCTCGGCCTGACAAGATTGATTTCGGGGAGTGGCTAACCCCAAGGTGGGCTGTCACTCTCGCATTTAATGCACTCAACTAACCCCCCTGGACGCATTAATGGAGAGGTAACCCCTTGGCAGGATAACGTTGGTCAGAGTGAGCCACTTGAGTATCGATAAAGCTTCTGATGGGATGGACGACCAGAGAAAAGGGCAAATAGACAATCAACAGATGGAAGCAAAAGATAGGAAGATTAAAACTATAAAAGAAGAGCTAGTAAAGAAAAAGAAGGGGGGGAAGAACAAAGGCCTCCTCGGCCACAGGCCGAGGAGCATTTCCTCATTTGTAAGAAAATACTTAGCCATTTTTAAAGATAAGTTTGGGCATGGTGATCAACGGCCAGCACCTAAGCCTGTCAGCCCACTCTCTATAAATGTATTGTTTGGGCTTGTTGGGCTGAAAACCCAACACTCAATTCA
>NW_027069679.1:0-41453 GCF_002906115.3 Quercus suber | reverse complement strand
AAAGGCCTCCTCGGCCACAGGCCGAGGAGCATTTCCTCATTTGTAAGAAAATACTTAGCCATTTTTAAAGATAAGTTTGGGCATGGTGATCAACGGCCAGCACCTAAGCCTGTCAGCCCACTCTCTATAAATGTATTGTTTGGGCTTGTTGGGCTGAAAACCCAACACTCAATTCAAATTGAGCCCCTACAGTTACTATATAAGAGGAAGAAAAAATGATGCATGAGAAGTTGTAATTGGTAGAACCAAATACTTCAATTCTCATACAACACGTTAATAAAAAAGAGTAATGCTATACAATTACACTGACTAATTTTTCACCATTTTTCATATACTTAATTAGCACGTAATTTTACAGAAGAGGGTAGAAAACATTTTCAATCCAGAAAGAACTTCTTAGTTCTTACTCACGCATGAGTACAAATTTGAGCTGTAATATAATTTCTTGTGATACTGACAGCTCTTTTAGTGGCAAAAGAAAGTTATTTAAATTTCCAACAATACTCCTCAAGTTACGTACATTGAAAACAATGGATTTCATCAGTTGGTGGTTGTTGCTATCAGCATTCTTATTCCAGTCCTGGGAGTTGGAGGAGTTTGGTTATGGTTCAGAGCTGAAGTTTTTGAGTCAGGACTTGTTGGAATCGGCGAGAAAGCCTGAGTTCTTTGCAAAATCCTGTGTTATCAATTATGTATTATTGACTCCCGAGGCTTAAGAACTATTTAAATTAACCACTCCATCTTAATTCCATTGTTTTTAAAATGACTTTTTTTTAATAGTAGAGTGGTAACAAGCACACCATTTTTTACTTTCTTGTTTTTTTGTCAGTTATAGTTAACGGACATTAAGATAGAGGGATCAATTTGAACAATTCTTAAATCTCAAGAATCAATAATACAAAATTGATAGCCCATGGAATCAGTTTGCAACTAACCCTAGCTTAAGAGGTCTTTTGTTTTGGACTAGATCTTGACTCATAACATTGGATTCAAATGCTTGGATTTGATTTCTTGGGTGACGATTTTTCCATCTCGCCAATTTGTACAAAATCATATAAACCTTTTTTTTTTTTTTGGATGGTTTATATGTACAAATAAATAAGAAATTAGTGCTAATGCTATACAATTAGACTTTATTAATTTTTCATAATACATATTTAGCACGTAATCATCAATATATATATATATATATATGTAAAAGCAAAGACCTCAAGTGAGAGAGCACGAGGTTCCACTAAGTAGCACATTCGTTAAGCCTCTTTCATTTAAGCTTTCACATCATCAAAGTTTACATTTATGTATAACTTTTAGTTCATTGAATGTGTCAATGAAGTGAATACACATTAATTATCTATAAGTATGCATTAATTATGTGTGTGTGTGTATAAGAATTTTATATGGTTTTAAAAAAATTATATGAGCAAGAAAAAACATCACATGAGAGACCACGCAATTCTGTCATATTGCACTTTGTAAGAGTAATTTTTCATTTAGCTTTACACCCAACTTTTTAATATATTTTGGACTATAATAAAATTCTATTAATAGGATATCACCATTTTCACTAAGTGTTTAACTTACCACTTGTCACGCCCCAAAGCCAATACTTGGATTTATGACCATGATTGGTTTGTTAATATCAAGCCTAAGCCTGGTATTAACAAGAACCAATTAAACTTTTAATAAAAGCTTCCCTCTTACTTTCATTCTTGTTTCTTTACATCTTGATATTCAGAGCATCTACACTGTACTCAAAATATAACATAATCCACCTGTCATTCAATTTCCACACTTTCACATAATACATCTCTTAATACTTTAAGGTACACAACTTTCATTATATCCTAAAATACACCATACTACAAATCTAAACATTAAATTGCTAATTTAGGATCTATACATATAAAACTAAAACCAGCTCCTTCCAAAACTCAACTAAGGCTCCTTCTGCTCCAAAATAAAACATGTTGACTGAAAGAGTGAAAGGGGTGAGCTACATAGCTCATTAAAGGTAAGATATATGAGAATTTAATAAGGATGCATGTAAATCAAATCATTTCATTCTATGAATATTCAGATAGAAGAACATCTTTTCATGCATAGTATTTTATACTATTCATAATAATAACTTATATATTTTTCATAGATAAATAATTGTTCTCCTTTTTCTTATTAGAATAATATAACCAAAACCTTTCGGATTGAATTTCTTTCACTTCTTAGAAAGTCACCAAATATAATATTGATTGTTTAGAATCATATACCTACATATATATATATATATATATATTCTCGTTACAAAATAATTATTTTAACTTAAATTAGATAATTGGTAACTTTATCTTAAACTAGACACATCTTGACGAATAAGAAAACTTATATTTATAAACTTATTCTCATAAAATATTATAACTTTCATAGTCATAAAACTTAACATTTCATAAGTAACATATATTTGATAACTTTTTAACATAAATTTGTACTTTCATCAGAAACTTTATCTTTATAGAACACTAAAACTTTTTCATCAGATTTTTTATCTTTAAAGCATAACAGAACTTCAGAAACTCTTATCTTTAAAGAACCGCTTTTCTTTTCATCAGAAACTTATTTTCATCAGAGCTTTTAGCGTTTCATAATGCATTTAAACAAAATCACTCTCTCATAATCAATAAAATAATATAGCTGTTCATAACATATTGGTCAGCCCATAACTGATAAATCTGTACTTATTTGGGAGGCTTTTAGCACCACTATGCTAGGCATCCAACATTCCCCCCAATACCAGGTATTCTTGGGATCACATCATGATACATATCTTCAACCATGGGGGTCGGTTGACTTCCTCTACAAGTTGGCTGTAACCAACAAGAGCGGGTACAGCAGAGCCAGTCCCACTTTTAATGGCCAATCAGATAACATTTTACATGAAAAACCAGTAATTAAACCCTTACTAGCAGAGTTCAAATCATCAGAGGACATAACCCAAAAATATTTCATACTTGTACATCATACTAAAATTCATAATTTGCATAACATTTCATAATAAAAGCATCTCCATTATTTTCTTTAAACATCATGTTCGTGGATTTAGTAATAGCATTAATATGCTTAAATCATATACATAAGGTTTTAAGAACTCATGAAGATATTTTTGTCTAAAACATGATTATATGTCATATTTTTAATCAAAACCTTTTAATGCATAATATACTTTAAAATAGGCTCATGACTTACCAAATGCTCATATAACTTATCTCTTACCTGAAAGCAAAGGAATCGAAAGTCTATAGTCGAAGGAGCTTAGACTTGGGAACTGGTTACACCTAAACCAAATATCAAAGCTTATTACTTACTATCAGTTATTCCTTATGATGAACTTACACATTTATTTCAAAGTCTATCTCTTAAAATCAAGAAAGTCCTAATCCCACACATATAATGCACACATAAACAAATGATGTACCAAACTAAGAAAAAATCAACATTCTCATATTAATATCTTATCTCTAGAAGAGCCAACCTCATTACAAAAGGTGCTTTGAGATTAAGGCAATAATGCATGCATAAATATATACTCTTTTAAGCATGGTCATGTAAACATATACACTCGCATGACAACATACAACGCATTGAACAAAACAACTTCATAAAAATAATAGTTGGATGGTTTAGAACCCCCCTTTTAAGTACTAAAACTTGAACCAAATTATACAAAATTTAGCTATGATCCAAACATACCAAACGATGAGCATAATAAATTATAGATCAAATCATTCACCCTAACTTTAGAATTAAATCCTCAAAGTTAGGAATGTCCCTTACTGTTCACTGTTTGTTCTAGTAGCATGTACTTGACTTATAAAATACAAATAGGCTACCAATTCACATCCAATTCTCATGCAATTTTATAGAGCCACTTCTCTAGATGTCTAGTAAATACTATATCAATTTTAGAATCAAACCATAAAACCATAATTTACTAAAAATCATACAATACAGTATACCCAAATCTGTCCTGACAGAATTTCATGCAAATTAGAAATTAAACCATTATTTTTATATTGATCCAAATGCTGTGAGATCACTTCCATTACAACCATGTGTCTTATTTCATAGGAAATAACTCTAGCATCCAAATTCACTGTATACAATTTAATGCATAATTTATCATGTATAAACACAGAATCTGTCACAGTGATAGATTTGCACCATTTTCTTGTAAAATTATAAAATGATTGCAAATAGTCTTATTATCATATGGGAATTTTTATACACTCATTAGACATGTTAGAAAACACTTATATACAGTCATTTAACCATTTATAGCAAAATTACATACAACAAAAATTCCAGCAGTAACATCAAAAGTACTCATCCTAACTTTTTCTTACTTCCTTAATCATATACAATCATTAATTAGTAAAAACCCTAATCTACCTTCAACAAATCACCAAAACAGTTTCAAAGCTTCTTAAAACACTATATATATTTATATATATATAGACTTACAAGTTCATGATTTCTTAATTTTACAAACCACAAATACCATTACTAAAATTCTTTAAAGAAATCATGGATACTAAGATGAGAGTAGCTAGAATCCTTACCAAGTTTCTGGTTCTTGAGTGGAAATAGAAGTAGAATCACTATTGCATGAAAGGATTTCCCTTTCCTAGTGAACCCAAAAGTATGAGAGGTAGAGAGCTTAAGAGAGTATTTGAGTCTTCTAGTTTCTTTGAGGGATTAAGAAGAAGAAATGAAATAAAGCTTTATCTTTCTTTTGGTGTGTTGACCCATGGGTTTGAGAGAAGACTCAAGAGAGCTTCTAGCTCTTTCCTTAAGAGAAGAGAGTAAAGTGAGATGAGAATTTTGATTTGGGTGGATCAGTGGGAATAGAGAGGCTTCTTAGATATTCTAGATATTTTGAGAAAGTCAAAGAAGAGATGAGATGGAGTCTTGTCTTTCTTTCAATGTGTGGACCCGTGGAAAATGAGAGCAAGACAGTTTCTTGGAAATTCTAGTTACATTGAAAAGTTAAAGAAGGGATGAGGTGGAGCTTGTTCATTGCATGGTACTTTGGCATTATGTGTTGAATCTCCATTGGTTTCATGTGGGTGGAATTTCTACTATAATATTTCATGCATCATGCTTAATTAAAACACCAATTATGTATTTAATAACTTAAACCACTTAATATAATTTTGTACATACTAAGTATATATTTATAATACAAATAGCCATTTCAATTATTTATAATATTTACTGTGGGGTCCGTGGGCCTGACAGCCATAGCCCATCGCGTAGTAGGCCCAAGGCCAGCGCCGAGGAGGACTGACCAGCCAAGGCTAAGTCAGACAAAGCCCCTTTTTGACCCACGCCGAGGACCTCTCCGTCCTCGGCATACTAGGGATAATTTTTGGGAGGAGACAATCCCAGAGCAAACTGTCACATTCGCACTTAATGCATTCACCTAACCCCTCTGGCCGCATTAATGGGGATATAACCCCTTAGCAGGGCAACGTTGATCAGAGTGAACCACTTGAGTACTGATAAGGCCTCTGATGGGACGGATGGCCAGAAGGGAGGCGAATGGATGATCAACAGATGGAAGAAGAGGATAAGAAGATGAAGACTATATAAGAAAAGCAAGTAAAGTAAAGAAGAGGAGGGAGAAAAAAGGAGAAGAAAAGGGGCTCCTCGGCCACAGGCCGAGGAGCATTCTCCCCGTTGCAAATTAATTCTAAGTTTTTCTTAATAAAAGAGAGTTCAGGCTTGGTGAACGACGGCCAGCATCTAAACCTTTAACCCACTCTCTACAAATTTATTGTTTGGGCTTGTTGGGCTGAAAACCCATTCATATTCAGGGTCAAATCCAAATTGAGTCCCTACATTTACAATTCTTATTCAATGACATTATAAAATAATATGTTTATTAAATACTCTTCTATTAATTATTGAAAGAAAGTAGCTTAAAATATTAATTATACTTAACCACTCGAACATATAATTTAATTATATAGTTAGGTCAAGGTGTTACACCACCATCATACTTCAATAACATAAACGTGACATCATAAATTTTAGATGATATTTCCAAAAGCCAACTAAACATTTACATGAATTTACAAATTTTTTATGCTAACTCCAAGCCAGTGTAGAAACAAAAATTATGATTAAAAATTTCATAAAAAAATAAATGATTAAACAAAAACTTATTACACCACATTTATTTTAAGAAGATATTACACCACATAATAACTAATTTCTAATTTATGTAACTTTTTATCTATAGTTTAAATTCTCTATACCCTTAATTTTGTATTACATCATTATTTAACAAAAAACTCTTCATGTTATCACAACATTATTTCATGTTATTACTTATTACTTTAAAATATTTTGGATATTCTATATAAGTTTTTCATATAACATTTTAAAGCATTATCCATGCATCACGTGGGACCACGGCCAATCAATATATATATATATATATATATAAAGCAGAGACCTCATATAAGAGAGTATGAGGTTCTGCCAAGTGGCACATTCATTGAATCATTTATATGGTTTCTTTAAAAAAAAAAAAATTATATGTGAAAGAGAAAACATCTCGTGAGAAACCATGCAATTCTATCATGTGGCACTTTGTAAGAGTAATTTTTCATTTAGCTTTACACCCAACTTCTTTATATATTTTGGATTATAATAAAATTTTATTAATAGGATATCACTATTTTCACCGAGTGTTTAACTTACCACTATTATACTTCAATAACATAAACGTGACATCATAAATTTTAGATGATATTTTCATAAGCCAACTAAACATTTACATGAATTTACAAATTTTTTATGCTAACTCCAAGCCAATGTAGACACAAAAATTATGATTAAAAATTTCAGAAAAAAAAATTGATTAAACAAATAATCAACTTATTACACCACATTTTTTTTAAAAGATATTACACCACATAACAACTAATTTCTAATTTATGTAACTTTTTATCTATAGTTTAAATTCTTTATCCCCTTAATCTTGTATTACATCATTAATTTAACAAAAAACTGTTCATGTTATCGCAACATTACTTTATATTATTACTTATTACTTTAAAATATTTTGGATATTCTATATAAGTTTTTCATTTAACAGTTTAAAGCATTATCGCACATCGCACGGGACTATGGCTAGAGCAATTTGCAATCCAGAAATTAAGAACTGCTTACTCACGCATGAGTACAATTTTTGAGCAGTAATTATTTCCTGTCAGATCCACATGCACTTGGGCTCTTTAGTGGCAAAACAAAGTTACAATTTAAATTTCCAACTATACTCCTCAATATACAAAAAAAAAAAGTATACTCTATATAGGTATATGTTTTTTCTCTCTCAAAACGAGTGGGTCCAACTCATTTATTCCAATAAACAATGAATTTCAATTCCACTTTGTTAATTAGTGGTTAATTAATGGTTACTATATAAGAGGAAGAAAAAACCAATACATGAGAAGTTGTAATCGGTGGAATCAAATATTTCAATTCTCATACAACACGTTAATAAGAAAGAGTAATGTTATACAATTACACTTGCTAATTTTTCACCAGTTTTCATATACTTAATTAGCACGTAATTTTATTAGAGGGTAGAAAACATTCTCAATCCAGAAAGGACTTCTTAGTTCTTACTCACGCATGAGTACAAATTTGAGCTGTAATATAATTTCTTGTGATACCGACAGCTCTTTTAGTGGCAAAAGAAAGTTATTTAAATTTCCAACAATACTCCTCAAGTTACATTGCAAACAATGGATTTCATCACTCGGTGGTTGTTGCTATCAGCATTCTTATTCCAGTCCTGGGCATTGGAGGAGTCTGGTTATGGTTCAGAGCTGAAGTTTTTGAGTCAAGAATTGTTGGAATTGGCGAGAAAGCCCGAGTTCTCTGAATGGATGAGAGGGTTAAGGAGAAGAATCCATGAGTACCCAGAGCTGGGATTTGAGGAGCACAAGACGAGTGAACTCATTAGGACTGAGCTTGATAAGATGGGAGTCGAGTACAAATGGCCTGTTGCCAAGACTGGGGTGGTGGCTTCTATTGGGTCTGGAGAGAAACTAGTTTTCGCTCTCAGAGCTGACATGGATGCTCTCCCCTTGCAGGTTCTCTCTCTCTTTTCCATGCATGTCACTTTTTTTCTTTTCTTTTTTTTTTCTTATCTTTTTATGTGTGTTCGACATTAATTAATTTCTTGAGAATCTAAAACTTAGTTGTTATTGAATTGTTGTTATTCCTTGTGTCACGTATGGTTTACCCTAATTAGTAATCTTAAAATGGCCCAAGGCATGGTTGTTATTGTTATTGCTGTTTTCAATTTGATAGGTGTGTTTATCAACCATGCAAAATTAGCCATTTACCAAAGTGCAATTGCATGATGACAAAATAAAAGGGAAAGCTCTAATTGCGAGCATAGTAATTACCAAAAACAATTTCTTTTCTTTTTTATATGAACTTTTTGGCCTTCGTTGAATGGACAATCTTGTTGATTATAAGTTTTATTTATTATTTTTTTTTTTTTTTGAGAAACGTTGATTATAAGTTTTAGAATTGAAGTTGTCATACATAGATAGGCTGAACTACTCACAAGGAAAGGGGTTTAAAAATCCTTTTTTAGTATGTATAACTAACGAACATTTTAGTTCATCAAAAAAAAAAAAAACTAATGAACATTTTAAAGAATTAGGGTTAAAAAAAAATAAAAATAAAGTTCCCTCCCCAAAACATTTGGGCAGTCCAATGATGCGCTTAAAAAGTTATTTGTTAAACCCTAAAATTTAAGAAGCGCGGAGCAAATTAAATATTCTAAAACCAAAAGTAACAAATTAGGCATTTAAGTTTGAAAAAGAAAAAAAATTAAAATTCAACCTATTATTTTTTAGGTTCAATATAGGTTGAGCAATTTAATTTGTTACTTTGGAAAACTTAGAGTTTAATTTATTACTTTTGAAAATAAAGTGTTTAGTTTGTAACTTTTTAATACATCAAGTTTTAAATTGCTACTTTTGAAACTATAAGGTTTAATTTGTTACACTCTTAAAGTGAATTTTCTCTAAAAAGGCAAGGTTTTTTTTCCTCTTGATTTCATTTTTTATTGTAAAAATTGCTATTCGTGCATCTATTAAAATTTTGCATCATACATATCTTATAATACATAATAGAAGACATTTGATCAATAATTTGTACTAAAATGGAAAATTTTTAGAATTTCACTATGGAAATGATAAAAGGTGAAAGTCCTGGCTCCACCCTTGGTCATACAAGTGCTTTTGTGATTCACTGGCTTAACTTTAGTATTTGTATCATAACACAAGAAAAAAGAATAAGAAAAGCTTTCAGTACAAATAAAGGTGATGCTTTTACATTAAGCCAAAAGGGCAAAGCGGTATATGCCAAGCAGTGATTCACTTGAATTTTCAATCTTTCACAATGATAGTGAAACAACAGCCTGTAATGTGTTTAAAGGAGAAGAATATCTTTAGCTTGAAAAGCTTAGTTAAGAATCTTGTAAATCCATTGGTATTCCTGCTATTTCCAATAAACGCCCATTTTCAAAGCACGTACCAATCATTTCCTTATGGTTATTTGATGATGCACTTATGTGCAGCTATTGTTTAACTATATGCTCTAATATATGTGTCTGATCCATGAAATCAACATTACAATTTGGAAGGAATTAGTAGATTGGGACCACAAGAGCAAGATCAAAGGCAAGATGCATGCCTGTGGTCATGATTCCCATGTAGCAATGCTACTTGGAGCAGCTAAGTTACTCCAGAGCAAAAGAGATGAATTGAAGGTAATTCTAATCTCTTGCAATCATCAGCAACAATAACAATAACAAAGAACTTTTGTTCCCACTTTTGTTGTTGCTAATTACTTAAGAAAATGTTTTTCAGGGAACTGTGAAACTAGTTTTCCAACCTGGAGAAGAGGGTTATGCTGGTGCTTACCATATGCTGCAAGATGCTGCTCTAAATGACATCAATGCCATCACGACTATACATGTTTATCCAACATTTTCTACTGGTATCATTGCCTCACGTCCTGGTGCGATTCTTGCTGGTGCTGGGATCTTCTCAGTCACGATTCAAGGGAAAGGTGGACATGCTGCAGGCCCTCATGAGACTAGAGACCCAATTCTCGCAGCAGCCTTCTCAATCCTTGCTCTCCAACAGATTGTATCTAGAGAAACCAATCCTCTAGATTCCAAGGTAGAATATAAGGCTCTTTATCCATGATTAAAGTGGTAGAATAATGGTTAAATTCACAATTTTCTAATAATTTAAACTTTTGAACTAACAATAATTAATCAATCATGGTATCTGAATAAATGTAAGTAAATTCGAATCTTATGTCCATTCTTACTCCCATGTAAATAGTAAAAATTTATTCTAATTTGATCATATTAGATCATTTCACAATAATATTCCATCCATTTCTAATCAAATTTTCTGAAACTAAATCTCTAATTAAATCAAGTTTGTCTGATATTGCCACCAATTCTGTTTGAATCAAATTTTCAGGGTTCATGACTTGAACTGATCCATTGACAGCAATAGCCTGCAGTGCCACATTCCTATCAACAATATAAAACCAATAAATCTGATCCATTCTTTTGAATCATATAGGTGGTTTCCATTGGGTTCTTAAATGGAGGTCAAGCACACAATGTAATACCAGAGACCGTGAAGTTTGGAGGGACTTTCAGAAGCTTGACCACTGAAGGTCTCGCCTACATTAAGGATAGGATCAAAGAGGTAAAACCTGCATTCACTGTTTGACCTTCATAATTTTCTGTCATTACCACTCAAGTAGTAGATAACTAGGCATAATCCACTTAACAGGTTATAGAGACTCAAGCAGCTGTACATAGATGTAGTGCCATGGTGGACTTCATGGAGGACAGCGGACACAAGCATTATCCAGTAATGGTAAACGATGAAGCACTATATGAACATGTGAAGGAGGTTGGTGAGATCCTACTTGGGAAACCCAATGTGCAGCCTTTCCCATTGACCATGGGATCTGAGGATTTCAGCTTTTTCTCACAGAAAACAGCTGCTGCAATTTTTGTGATTGGGATCAAGAATGAGACTCTGAAGTCAGATCTGCCTTTGCACTCCCCTTACTTTTTTATTGATGAAGAGGTTCTTCCAATAGGAGCAGCACTTAATGCTGCTGTGGCAACCTCATACTTAAATAAACATGTTGAGTCTTCCAAAAATCATGGGTTTGTTTCCACTTCTCCAGAGGAAGAACTCCAGAACACATTACTGGATGAATGTAAACAAGCATAATAATGGCAATAAAACAATAATAGCAGCAATAAATGTCTGTTTATCATCATATCACAAATTGTAGATAGACATCTAGGATTGCAACCCTTTTCAAAACAATGTATAGTCACATCAAGAAAAAATTAATGAGGGAAAAAAACAATGTTGACAAAAACTATATATTTTTTAACAATTATATATAAATTATAACTTTTGCTACAAAATATTACGATAATGTTATTTTGTGAAGTGTGGATCACCCAATAAGTTAGTTGTGTATGTCTTTTTGTAATGTTGTGATACCTAATTTTTTTGTTTTCATCAATGCATATATTTTTAATGAGTAATGTGTAATGAATTACAAGCTTTATTTGGATTATATGTGTTCTATGTAATAGCAAAATAATGATCAATTGAACCAAAAAAAAAAATTAATAATAATAATAATTTAGGTTTCTTTTCCTGGCACTTAGGGGAGGTTTTGCTCTAGTCCATTTCTATTGTAATAATAAAGGTCATTGTAGAGGTGTGTATAGGTCAATTATGCAAACAGAATAATCCAACTTAACCCGATCTTCTTGAGTTGAGAAATCCCTAACCCAACCCAATCCATGATTGGTTTAAAAGCCAAACTAAATGGGTTGAGTCAGGTTAAATTGGGCCATCAAGTTGGAATGATTTTGTCAAGCCTAATAAAAAAATTTTGAGTTTTCATTCAACTATTTAACCTCATTATTCAACAAATGATTACAATGTGAAAAATTGAGCCTACTATTCTAATCTTATCAAAACTAAGTTTCAAAGTACAAAATAATTCAAACTAATAAATTCTAAAATACATATATATTTTTTTAAATCTTTCTCAAAAACATATATTTTTTAAATTAGTAAATAGAATTGAGTCAAGTTATTTAAGTTGAAAAACTTGCCAACTCAAGTCCAATCCAATCAAAGTTTCAAAAAAAATTAAAACTCAATCCACGCAAAATCAACCCAAGTCATCGAATTCATCAAGTCAGGTCAAGTTAGGTTAATGAGTTGAATACACATATCTCTCTCTCTCTCTCTCTCTCTCTATATATATATATATATAATATGCACTAAAAAAACACCCTAAGACCAAAAAAAAACTCAAATTCCAAAGAAAACAGTAATGAGATTTAGGTTAGCAATTAGCATTGAGCTAAACACGGCCCAGTCCAAGGACAAAATCAAATGATCACAAACCTCGTACAGTTCCAACACTTGGGACTTTAAAAGCCCATCTCTCCTCAACCAACCATACAGTTCTCCGAATTCACAAAAAAACAGTACAGATATGGTGCTGTGGTCATATCCACCAACGCCGAGACAGCTAGGCGTGACGGTCTGCTTCTTCGTCACCGGCGCTTCACTCTTGGCGGCTGGGATTCACCTCTCCTACGCCAACGTAGGACCCCAACAAGCTCGTGCCAAAGCCCGAAGCGATTTCGTCAAACAGCGCCTCAGGAAGCTTCTCGACGACTAGCTTTGACTTTGTTACTATTAACAACAACCACGCCCTTGGTAAACATTTCTGTCAATTTTTGCTTTGTGAAGTATTGATTAATATAGCCTGCCAAAACATAAACACATTTGTACTCTTTTTTAGGCAAAAATATCATTTTGGTACATACAATTTGGTCATGTCATTTTCAACTTAATTGGCTCTAAGTTGTCTGGGAGTAGAAAATAGCATGACTGTTTTCGCTGCTACCAAATGTAAGGACCAAATTGATGGTGACCCACCAAGCTTTTCAAGTTGAAAATAACATGACGAAATTGGTTGTTACTAAAAACCAAATTTACAGAGACCCCAAAATGTAGTTTTTTTAGGCAAACACATTTGTAGTTGAGAATGTTGGGAAAGTTCAGTTTATATATGGAATAAAGTTGGGGTTTGCTCGATGAAAATAGTTGAGGCCTCAACAATAACATGTTGTGTAACTTGTGTTTCTGACTTTCTGGTGGCAATTTTAGCTGTGAACGATTCTAATATACCTTTGTGCCTTTTGAAGGTACTATGCTCATAGCCATATATTTTGAAATGTTTGAATCTCCATCATTTCTTGAAGAATATAAAGAAAACGATAAATCTAGTTACACAAAAATTTTCATAGGTTTTTTCAGAATTTCTAATAAGTAATAACTGTTACAATTAGATTAGTACATATAGTAAAAGTGATGTTAGATACTGTATTTGCAGGACAAGTTACCTAGTACTACGAGTTAGGATCACATTAGGATAAGGCTAGGTTTCTTATAAACGATCTCTAATGCATAGCATTGTATAATCAATATCAATTTAGTATTTGCTCCCTATTTACAGGTGGATCCATGTGAAATCGATAATCACACCTTACCATCTTAGCAAGTTGTGGAAAAATTGTGAGGAAAATTTGTGTCTCAAGCATTGCTTTAGGCAAAAGGCTGAGATTAAAATCATAGTGGGTATGTTACTCATAGCTACCATAGAAGAACTCTCTTAGCTGTTATCTCATATCACCTTGCTTGAGTTTTAGCATAATCCATGAGGTTCTCGGTTTACAGAAAAAAGACAACTTAAGAAGTACTTTATTGCATTGTTATGGGTTTTGAGTGTCAAAGTTGAGGCAGTATGGAGGTCCTAAATGGAAAATTTTTGGGCTTCACCTACTTTTGTGTGATTGAATAAGTCCATGGCATCAGAATATTGTGCGTAATATTTGAATTCAGAACATAAATAAAATTGAAGCATTACTTTAAAACGTTCTCAACTAAACTGGTTTTTCCATCTGTTTGCAAGCTTTTTAAACACATAGATCCTATGGTTAATTTTGACAGTGTCTTGATTGTTTTGATAAGTCATTTTTCTTTTGATCTTCGTAATGTTTAGATGGTAGAAGTGCAAGCGCTAAGCATGGCAATAGGAATGCTATGGGAATGCCAGGAATGATTAAAGAAAACCCACTGAGAGCGAGAGGAAAAGGAATGTAGCAGATTTATGGCATGAGCAAGATGCTTCCTTAAAATAGTTTTTGAGGCTGTTTCTGAGAGGATTGGTCCGATTGGATTTGCTTTTGGACGATATCATCTCACATGCACAAAAACAAAGCTCCTTTATAAGGGAGAAAACATATTGTTAGTGCCATCATTGTAGCAAGTGTTTGGATGCTTTTCTAGACCTCCTAGAAAATTTGATGCGTTTTGTGAAGCTTATGTAATTTCAAGGCTAAATTACATTTTTGGCACATAAAGTTTGGGATTATTTTCACTTTGTTTCTTTACTTTCAAAATTTTCATTTTGCCCTTTGATATTTGTTTTCATAGTGACCCTGTTGTCTATTCCCGTTAGTACTATGATCGTCCATAATATGTTTTTTTGCTTACAACAATAAAATTCCTATATTTTAGAGCTAGTATTTCATGAAATAATTACAAGGCTTTTGGCAGTTAAAGGACCATTTGATTCAATTCCATTCTCAATAATAATAATAATAATAATAATAATAATAGGGCAAGCGTTAGGTGTTGTTATTTAAGTTTTCCTTTTAAAATTCTGTCACGTTAATAGGATGAAAGTGTATTTTTTAATTAAATAGTCGCATGGCTAAATTTTAAGAAGAAAATCTAAGGAACAATACCTAAAGTACTGTATCTAAATTTTGTCCATAATAATAATATATAACACTATGAATAATGTCTACTTGAGTTAACTTCATGATTCAGCATGTATCTCCTGAAAAATAATGTCCTACTTATGACCTAGTTAAGCATATTTGACTTTGGAAGTAACCTTTTCAAGCTTTGGAAGTAACCTCTTGGCAAGAATGTGCAAGATATCAATCCAATGGGGTTGGCCGAGTGGTTGGACACTCAGTCTCAAAGTGGCTGTCTTGGGTTTGACTAGGATCTCCCTAGTTCAAGTCCAGGCACTAGCACTTTGAAAAAAACTCTATGGTCCAACAATTTACCCCGCTATGGGCTCACTTGTCGCAAACAGTGATTAGTCTCTTGTTGAAAATTTTGAAGAAACACGGTAAGAAACCAAAAAAAGAAAAGAAAATGTGCAAGATATCATTTTCCGACTGGCCACAATAAAGAAATTTTCTTGGAGGATATATAAGTAAGATTGTGACCTGGACAACGTGATTGTTGGTACGAGTTTTCTTCTTTGTTATAAGCACCCATTGCTTCATTGTATTTGTAGGTTTGCTACAAAGAGCACGGGACCATATCTGTTCTTTTCTTTGGTATTAAAAACAAACTTACTTCTGTCTGGCTCTACATTTGGCTTAAAGTACCTCTGGCACTGTACAGCATGTTTTTCACGGGGAACTAGGAAGAAACTACATGTCTGTGTTGGCGTTGTCTATCTAGTCTACGCTGCAATTGAATTGAGAGCTTATGTCTTATTTCCAAGGGTCGCTGAATATACACAACTTTGGTCTTTTTACCGAGGGCCCACTGTGATGGCCACTGCGTTAACTAGATTATGGTTCATCACATTGGATGTATAAAGCTTGGAAGTCATTTCTTGCGTGAAGATTTTTCTATCCCACCAAATTGTTCAAAATGATATCAATATGTTTGGACATATTTGATGATGGCAATTGCATAGCTCAATTTTGAAAGTGACCCTTACTTTGTGATGAATCATTTTCAGAAGAAACGTTTTCCCTCACTCTCCTTTCTAGATTCCAGCATATCCTCTAGTATGGTAAGATTTACAACCTTTTGTCCTTTCAGAATTTTCATCCTCACTGACACGTAAATAAGAAAATATACATTGAAACTTAACTAACATGCAACACTTGGGTGTTTGGTGAGTGTTTTCAAATAACTATTTTTAATTTTTAAACAATATTTCATATATTTCAACGCATTTTTTCACCCACACGTATTTTCACGAATGTTTTCAAACAACAATTTTCAATTTTTAAACACATGTACCAAACGGGCCCTAAGAGTATGTTTATTTGGAAGTAGAATAGAATGAATGGAAAATTTCAAAGAAAAAATGAGGAGAAAAAAATTTTTTATTGTGTGTTTGATTGGACAAAAATGAAGGAAAATAAATGATAAGACCCACGTGTTTTCTTTTCAGGTCTACCAAAAAGTTTTCTCTCCAAAATGGAGAGAAAACTAAAGCGAGAAATTAGACATCATTTTTAGACAAAAATGTCCTCTTCTTCACACTTTTTTTTCTTCCTCCGGACGTTGCTTCTTCTACTTCTTTTTTTTTTTCTTTTTCTTTTTTCTTCCTCCTGCACGTTGCTTCTTCTACTTCTTTCTTTTCTTTTCTTTTTTATTGGACAGGCTTGTCCAGTGCTCATATTCTTTTCTTTTCTTTTGCTTTCTTTTGTGTTTTTTTTTTTTTTTTGGGATTTAGATGTGATTTTTTTAATAAATTTAGCTGATTAATTTTTTTTAGTTGTTTATCACTTTTTTAGTTTTAATTGAGCATTATTTTTTAACAACAGTATATGCATAAATTTACACAAACTCACTGTTTCCATCTCTCCTTTTTTCCACTCCCAACCAAACAAAGAAGAGGCAAATTAAAATATTTTCTATCATTTTACTTTTCTATCCTCTCACTATTTTTTATCCTCCCACTTTTCCACCTCTCTAGCCAAACTTACAGTTAACTTTTTCTCAAAACAAACAAAAACAAAACCAAATTACTCATCTGCATGACTAGCAGTTTAGCAAGTAATTTACAAAGGAGGGCAGAAAAGCAGTTTCAATCCAGTAAAACTGCATTTTTTAAAAGAATAATACTCAGCAAAAAGAGAGAGAGAAGTGCTTACTCACGCATGAGTACAAATTTGAGCTTCAATAATTTCGTATGTGACCCACACGTGGGGCTCTTTTAGTGGCAAATGAAAGTTACTATATAAATTTCCAACGATACTCCTCAACAAACATTGCAAACAATGGATTTGTCCAGTGCTCATATTCTTTTCTTTTCTTTTGCTTTCTTTTGTTTTTTTTTTTTTTTGGGATTTAGATGTGATTTTTTTAATAAATTTAGCCGATTAATTTTTTTTAGTTGTTTATCACTTTTTTAGTTTTAATTGAGCATTATTTTTTAACAATAATATATGCATAAATTTATACAAACTCACTGTTTTCACTTTCCATCTCTCCTTTTTTCCACTCCCAACCAAACAAAGAAAAAGTAAATTAAAATATTTTCTATCATTTTACTTTTCCACCTTCTCACTATTTTTTATCTTCTCACTTTTTCACCTCTCTAACTAAATTTAAAGTTAACTTTTTCTCGAAAAAAAGAAAAACAAAAACAAATTTCTCATCTACATGACTAGCAGTTTAGCAAGTAATTTACAAAGGAGGGCAGAAAAGCAGTTTCAATCCAGTAAAACTGCATTTTTTTTTTTTAGAATAATACTCAGCAAAAAGAGAGAGAGAGAGAGGTGCTTACTCACGCATGAGTACAAATTTGAGCTTCAATAATTTCGTATGTGACCCACACGTGGGCTCTTTTAGTGGCAAATGAAAGTTACTATATAAATTTCCAACGATACTCCTCAACAAACATTGCAAACAATGGATTTGTCAAGGTGGTTGTTAGTGTTACTATCAGCATTCTTATTCCAGTCTTGGGCATTGGAGGAGGCTGGTTATGGTTCGGGGCTAAAGTTGTTGAGTCAGGAGTTGTTGGAATCGGCCAGAAAGCCCGAGTTCTTTGAATGGATGAGAGGGTTAAGGAGAAGAATCCATGAGTACCCAGAGCTGGGATTTGAGGAACACAGGACAAGTGAGCTCATCAGAACTGAGCTTGACAAGATGGGAGTGGAATACAAGTGGCCTGTTGCCAAGACTGGAGTGGTGGCTTCTATTGGGTCTGGGGGCAAACCAGTTTTTGCTCTTAGAGCTGACATGGATGCTCTCCCCTTGCAGGTTCTCTCTCCCTCTCCCGTTTCACTTTTTTTCATTTCTTTTGCATTTACTTGTGATCGATCTTGATTAACCTGTTGAGAATTTAAAACTCACCTAAGGCTTGGTTGTTATTGTTTTTGTTCACATGTCACATGTAGCTGTCCTCAGGCTTGTTTCTCAGCCTTGCAATGAGCCATTTACCAAACTCTGATTGCACGCTGACAAATAAAAGAAGGAAAAACTCTAATTGCATAGTTAGCAACTTTTTGGCATTTGTTGAGTGCACAATTTTGTTGTAAAAGTTTTGGTTTTGAATTTGTCAAACTAGTATTATTGTGATTCACTGGCTTAACTTCAATATTCATGTATTCAAGACTGGGAGAATAAGATTAGCTTGCACTACTTTACTGATAAGGGCGATGCTTTTACATTAAGCCATAAGGCAAAGCGTGCATACCAAGCAGTGAGTCACTTGGATTCTTAATCTTTCACTACGATAGTGAAACAAACAGCATCATATGCAATGTCTTTAAGGGAGAAGAATATTTTTAGCTTAAGAAGCTTAGGGAACCACTGACCACAAATTTAGGTAGATCACTGTTTAGAGGTCGGGTTGACTCCATTTCCTGGTTAGACTTAGCAGGACTTCTTGGATTAGAGAGGAGTTTTGTCTTATGAAGTTATGAGGTGGCGACTCTGATTAACCTTCTCTGTGACACACACTTGTCCCATTATTGATTTTGAACAAAAGCCCCTAGATATCATGATTCATGAAGGACCAAAACCATATGACCTCGCTCCCTGCTTTGCTTAATTGGAGCTGGCTAGCCCATTGTTGGAGCACTTATACTAAACATTTCCTTATAATTATTTGATGATGCCATTATGTGCAGCTATTAATTTAACCAACTGATCTATTATGTGTCCTATCCATGAAATCAACATATTACCATTTGAAAGGAATTAGTAGACTGGGACCACAAGAGCAAGATCAAAGACAAGATGCATGCCTGTGGTCATGATTCCCATGTAGCAATGCTACTTGGAGCAGCTAAGTTACTCCAGAGCAAAAGAGATGAATTGAAGGTAATTCTAATATCTTGCAATCATAAGCAACAATAACAATAACAATAACAAAGAATTTTTTTCCCTACTTTCGTGGTTGCTAATTGATTAAGCCAATGTTTTTCAGGGAACTGTGAAACTAGTTTTCCAGCCTGGAGAAGAGACTTATGCTGGTGCTTACCATATGTTGCAAGATACTGCTCTAAATGACATCTATGCCATCTTGAGTATACATGTTTTTCCATCATTTTCCACTGGTGTCATTGCCTCCAGTCCTGGACCAATTCTTGCTGGTGTTGGGCTCTTCTCAGTCACAATTCAAGGGAAAGGTGGACATTCAGCTGCCCCTCATGAGACTAAAGACCCGATTCTTGCAGCAGCCTTCTCAATCCTTGCCCTCCAACAGATTGTATCTCGAGAAACCGATCCTCTACAGTCCAGGGTATTATATGGTGCCCTTTATCTATAATCAAATTGGTAGAATAACAATTAAATTCACAATTTTTTAAGAACTTTAGCTTTTGGGACAAACAGTAAATTATTGCATTACATAACAAGTCGTACTGAGTTCTTAGCTTATCTCCACTCTATCTCCTAATTAAAAAATATAAATTTATTCTAATTTAATCAATCAAATTTGTCTGATATTGCCACCTATATGTTAGAATCAAACTTGGAGATCTCATGTCTTGAACCAAGTTCTAATGATTGACAACAATAGCCTGTAGTACCACATTCTTATCAACAATAGAGAACCAATAAATTTGATCCATTCTTTTAAATCATATAGGTGGTTTCTGTTGGATTCATAAATGGAGGTCAAACACACAATGTAATACCAGAGACTGTGAAGTTTGGAGGAACTTTCAGGAGCTTGACCACTGAAGGTCTCGCCTACATTAAGGAAAGGATCAAAGAGGTGAAACACTCATTGTTTGACCTTTACAATTTTCTGTCATTACCACTCAAGTAGTAGATAACCATGCATAATCCACTTACAGGTTATAGAAACACAAGCAGATGTGCATAGATGTAGTGCCATGGTGGACTTCATGGAGGATAGCAGACACATGCCTCATCCAGTGATGGTAAATGATGAAGCACTGTATGAACATGTGAAGAAGGTTGGTGAGAGCCTACTTGGGAAACCCAATGTTCAGCTTCTCCCAGTGACCATGGGAGCAGAGGATTTCAGCTTTTTCACACAAAAATCAGCTGCTGCAATTTTTGTGATTGGGATACAAAATGAGACTCTGAAGTCAAATCAGCCATTGCACTCCCCTTACTTTTTTATTGATGAAGAGGCTCTTCCAATAGGTGCAGCACTTAATGCTGCTGTGGCAACCTCATACTTAAAAAACCATGTTGTTGAGACTTCCAAGAAACATGGGTTTGTTTCTACTTCTCCAAATGAAGAACTCTAGGACACATCAATGTATGAAGGCAAACATGCATGATAATGATAATATAATAATAAGAGTAGTAATAAATGTGTGGTTATCATTATATCACAAATCCTAGCTAAACATTTAGGATTGCAATCCTTTTCTTATGAGGTAAAATTACATCAAACATAAACTGAGGAAAAATAATAATTTTGAAATTTTATTTCTTCAAACTTCAAAGAACTAACCTGTCCAACACCCAAGACTATAGTCAGGGTCTGGCTACTGGCTAGCCCAAAAAAACAAAGGCATAAGTATTAGCTGCAAGCCTTCAACATCCCATGCTTATGTTCACTTTTCTTTTCCTTTTTCTTTTTTCGGTTGAAAAAATTTATATGAACAAAACCTTTGGCAGGCTCTATATATGGCTTTACAAAATTCAGATTTTGTATTTGTAAGTGACGCCTTGTAAACTAGTGTGCAACATGTTCGAACAGTCTCAAGGAAGAAGGTAGAAACTACAAGTCGTTTCAGGCTTAAATAGCCCACTTCAGTCCCATTTTGTCCAATTTGGTCCACTTTGATCCACTTCTGTTTATTCGGTCCACCTCAGTCTTATTCGCTCTATTCGGTTCTGTTCGGTCTATTCCAGTCCATTTCAGTCCACTTGGTCCAATTAGGTTTATCTCAGTCCAATTTGGTCCATTCAATGCACTCCTGTCCATTCGGCCCATTTGGTCCTAATTGGTCCACTTTAGTCTATTTTGGTTCACTTCTATCTATTTTAGTCCACTTCAGTCTATTTGATCCATCTCTATTTCGGTCTATTAAATCTACTATTCGGTTCACTTTGATCAACAGAATCAACACCTTTCATATATTGTTGCACATGGAAAATGCTTAATGCTAAAATATATAATTCGCAATATAAAAACAATAATTATCAAAACATATCAATAACTATCATAAAAGTAAATTACATTCAAAGAATCCAAACTATATTCTACTGCACTCCAACTTCGTTCCAAATGTCTTTTTAATTAACCTATAATTTAATGTCATACATAGTACATAATTAGTTTTTGGGAATATTTCTACTAAAAAAAAAAAAAATTGATGAACTGGGAAAATCAATTTCATACTCACATACTCATACAAACTAGATTCTAAAAAGGTTTTTTTTTTTTTTTTTAGAACAACAATAAAAAGTGGTGGTAAAAAGTAAAAAGTAGTAATAAAAAGCTGACAAGCTCAAAACTGAAACGCACAGTGAGTTAGAGAGTACCATAAATCCTCCTCCTTCTCACTTCTCACTTTCTCCGCATTCAAACAACATTGGCATATGAATCTATGGAGTTTGAAGAGTCGGTGCAACTAGTCTTACAACCCCAACACAACGTTGAGGATGACAACCTTAACGCACCTGATTCACAGATTATCGTTCAACAACAGGAACAGGAACAGCAACAGCAACAGCTAAAACGGCGTCGTTGCACAAGAGACCGACACACCAAAGTAGATGGGCGACACAGGCGGGTCCGGATACCCATTACCTGTTGCCCCGGAATCTTCCGACTGACTGAGGAGTTGGGTCACCGCTCCGATGGTCAGACCATCCAGTGGCTGCTCAGTCAGGTTCGACCTGACCTTGTTCTTTCTGGTCGTAACTCGGGCTCGTCGAACTCAGTCCCACCGAGTTTAACTTTGCCCATGTCCAAGTACGTGCCTGTGAAAATGGAGGAAGATGGGTTGTTGGAGCACAAGGCCTTGACTCTTTCCCCTAGACCCACTGTGAGAGCCACTGTGGTTCAGGCTTCTACAGTGTTCTATGATACCCCAGCAACTTTGGGTAACTCTCTCTCACTCTCACTTGGGTTTGTTTTTTTTTTTTTGGGTTTTTTTTTTTGTTGTTTTGTTCTTGTTTGGTTGCTGGGAAAATGTGGGCTTCTACGGTTTTTTACGATACACCAGCATCTTGGTCTGTATCTTTAGATTTTCTAGAATTTTTATTATGTGGGACCTGAACTTTTTCAAAGAGAATGAATGTTTTTTATTTCGGTTTGAATTGAAAGATTCTGATTGTTCTTTTTTTATGTCCCACCATCGAATGTGGTATATGGTCCAACCTAATGTTCTTGCCTTTATCACATTTCCCACATGGCTTTTAAAAAAAATTTATTAAAAAATTAAAAATTTTGTAACTTTAGGTGTTATTCTTCAATTTTTTGGGATGATTTTAACTCACAATGAATATGGAAAACATTGAAAAAACAAGTATAGGAAGATTTGTTAACCTTTTTTGGGGTTGTTTTAAGGGATTTATACGTGAAAATTAGATAGTGTCATGAAATTGGCTTCTCCTTCTTTTTTTCTTTTTTCGAAGTTATGGGAAAATTGGAATGTTTAAGTATGATGCACTAGGAAAATAATTGGGTTTTTTTTTTTTTTTTTTCTACTGAATTATTTACACTGCATTGGAGAGAGCATGAATTTGCTTTATATTAATAGTCAAGCGATGAGGCTAGAAGAATGGATAGATGGGCCCTTGTGTTCGGTTAAAGAATGCACTTTCTGGTCCACAAGCAGTTGGAGATTGTCTCTAGCCTTATTGTATATTTTTGTTCTTTTTAATGTCCTGATCATGGCTTTTCTTGTATTTGCTTTGCTTTCAAGGGGGCAATATAATGGTATTTCATGATTACAATGATTTTCATATTGCTGAACCCAATTTTTATGCTCTAGTTTTCCTTCATTTGATTAAAGTAGGGAAACAGTGACATTCTAGTGGGATCTAAATAAATCTAGTTCTATGCCTTTTTAAGTGCTGTCTGAATTTTTAATTACGGTTTAAGATGGAAAAAGTCATGGCTAAATGGTGCTTTTGAGGAGTCTATCTGCTAAAAAGTCTAGTTAGATTATTTTCCTGTTCTTGCTACCATTAAATCATTGTCCTGTTCTTGTGAGCAGATAAGGCAGAGAGACTGATTGCCGGTGCAGCTGCATATGGCTCACAAATAGTTGTGTTTCCAGAAGCATTTGTTGGTGGTTATCCACATGCAGTGATGTTTGAGGGTTTAACAGATACCCATCTAACCTGGGAAAACAAGCAGTTCCAAATGTACTTTGCCTCAGCTATTGATGTGCCAGGTGCAATCCCTTTCTATGAAAATGAAATTGTTGTCTTTGGCACAAAGTTTACATGCCAAATATATTTTTGCATGAGATATGTGATTCTTAGTGTACATTTCTGAACTGCTGCCAGTAAGTTGCCCTGTGCAAATGTGCTTAAGCATGAGTTCAGGCAGCTAACCCATGAAATTTGTGGAATTTAGAGTACACAGTATCCTCCTGGCTAGTGGTTACTCTATCTATCTTGTTTTGTTCATTTGTTTTCTACCATATATGTCAACGTCTCTCTCTCTCTCTCTCTCTCTCTCTCTCTCTCTCTCTCTGACACAAACTAACTCCTTTGCACTTAGATCAATAAATAATCTCTTTCATTTCTTTGAAGCTTAGAGGAGACCTCATGAAGGTAGATTTTAGAGTATGTTAGCTTTGCTTTTCTCCTATTTCAAGTGTAGTTCCTACACTAAAAGCCTCATTGCAAAAAAATTTTGAACCAAGTACAATTGCAGTTCTCTTAGCACATATTGATGATTATCTTGTGAGAAACTACAAACTGAATTGAGAAAAGATTGAGTTGCGAGGCATCCAAATTAAGGGAAACAGATGGATCATACATGCATTGATGCTAAAACTAAGGCCATTTCGTGTCTATTTTCACAAGGTAGTCTTGTTTCAATAAAATTATTTTTAACTAAAAAAAAAATTATTGATGCTAAATCTAAAATTTTTACATAAACTAAGTTTGAGTCTACTGTCTACCCAAAAAGGAATCAGTTGTGCTGCCAGTTGCTAATAGAGGCTGAACAACTTTATGCCTAGTCAATAGTTCAAGCTTCAAGCTATACTATTACTCACTCTATTACATTATCTTGTAACTCATAGAAATCACTAGCAAATGTAGGTATATTCTTGCTGTGGCTATATTTATACTGTAATTTGTTTATACAGGTCCTGAGGTTGACAGGCTTGCTAAAATCTCGGGTAAATATAAAGTTCACTTGGTGATGGGAGTAGTTGAGAGAGTGGGATACAAACTCTTCAGTGCCATTCTATTTTTTGATTCCTTGGGCCGGTATCTTGGAAAACATCGAAAGGTAATGCCTTTGGCATCAGAATGTGCAATGTGGTGGTCGGGAGAGAAATCATTACTGAATGTATATGAGACTCCAATTGGAAAAATAGGTGGCCTTATCTGCTGGGACAATAGAATGCCTTCTCTAAGAACTCAATTATATTCTAAAGGTATACCCTTTTGTCATTTTTACCTGCTGCTTTGCCATAGTTACTTATTAAGAGAACACCTATTGTTATTAATGCCTTCTCTACTGTGAAACAACTGGCTGTCTCACAGTTAGTTGTTTCTCTAAGGTTTAAACTGGGTTGTTGTTCTGTGTTCCCTTCCTTTATAATATTTATATTCAAGAGCCTCCTTACACACCATAGTTCTTCACTCTTTTGTTTAATCCTCCTGCCACCACATGTAGGCATTGAAATATATTGTGCGCCTACAGCCGAAGCAAGGGAGATATGGCGAGCATCAATGACCCATATTGCCCTAGAAGGTGGCTGCTTTGTTCTATCTGCAAACCAATTCTGCAGAAGGAAAGACTATCTGCAGTCTCCAGAATGTGTTTCTGGAGATTCAAATGGGAATACGTCCATGGATACAATCATTTGTGCTGGAGGTAGTGTTATTATATCACCATCTGGGACCATTCTGGCAGGACCTAATTACCAAGGGGAATCCCTCATCTCAGCTGATCTAGGTAAGAATTTATACTTATGACTGTTACATGTATGGGAACGGCCATTTTGGTACGGCTAAATCTGAAAAGTAAATGCATTTTATCCTTGAGGATAGATTGACCAAACCTATCTCTCAAATCTGATAAAATCCTTTTAACACTTTGATGTTCCAGATCTTGGAGAGATTGTTCGAGCAAAGCTAGATTTTAGTGGAATTGGGCATTATATTGGACAAAACTGTGTCAATCAGATTTCAGATATACCCAATCCAATTTGTTACAAAACTGCAGTGAAATCGGAAGTTCTTGATGAGCAGTGATGGTGACATAGTTGTGTAGAAAAATTGAGTTACTGGAATGAACTTCTAGTCTTCCTCATGCCAAACGGCTAATTTACTCTTCTGTATACCTTTTGTAATGTTTAGAAGATATACAAAGGTTGGCTAGCGGTCACCATTTGTCAAATTACGTTTGAAGAATCAAACGTGTTGTATAGTTGCTGCTTGGGCAATTTTGGTGTTTAAACTTCTGAGTATGCCCAGGGAATGTATTATCTTTCACAGTTTAATGAATATGTTTAGTCCTATATTTTTCCGGCTTTCAACTTTTTCGATTTTGGTCTTTGTAGGTTTCTTTCAAAAAATAAAGGTTTTTTTTTTACCCCTATAAATCTCAGTAGTTCTACTCAAAGATACTAGTTCATACTTGGTTCCCCAGATATTGTGGTGCTTTTAACTCCTTCAGAGTATAATAACATTGCTCGTTAGGCATTTCATCCAAGACTAATATAGCTTGAAGCATAATTCAAAAAGGTCCATTTTCGATGCCCTTCAATCCTCAAAGGGGAGCGAAACAAAAATACATCTCTTCAGTGGTATTGTGAATACTGGTTCCTTGTATCCTAGAAATGGCTGTGAATCCATCTCTCAGGTGGCATTCATAAATACTGGGTTTTACTTGGATTATTAGATATGGCAGTGCTCTTACTCTTTCTAGTATGATAATAAACTAATAACAATGTTCATGTTCATCCAGAAATAATAAAACTTTAGCATATAATTCAAAAAAGTCAGATGTAGATACCCTTCAAGGTGGACGAGAAATATTACAAATAGCCGCGAGTACACAATACTCCTAGCATACTCTGTCCCAGTAATACCAGAAGTAATTGTATTTAAGAGAAACTTCGCTTAATTAGTACAACTTTCTACAAAAAGAAAAACTATAGACACAAATATTCCTACAAACAGACAACATTCTAATGCAAACTGAGCTTGCTGCAACTTGAGCTGCTACGAGGGATAGCAAACTTAAATCAACAAAAAGACACCTTTCACCATCTGTTAAGTTTTCTCGGATTGGCTTTGCAAGTAAGCGCTTCCTCCAAAGTTCCAAACTAGCCCTTTCTGCATTCAGCATCCATCATCATAGGTCCAGTGCCTGTGGAGAATGCAAGCAAAAGCATTGGTTCACAAACAGAGTGATTTTTCACCGCCTGGATTTCCTTGCATTGTGGCCTACACCTCCAGTTTCTGCTAGCCTCGACTTCAAACCACCCTGCGCAATAGCTGTTCTCTCCTGAGCTGCATTGACAAGATCACGGGAAGACCAAGGCGGCCCCATTTGTCGTGTTGGACTAGCACTAACTCTGGGGGAAACCATCCCAGAATTAGACAACATTTGGTCCCTTAGACCCTTTACTGATTTATATCCCTGCATCAATTCATCTGCATACCCTTTTCCCTGAGATTGCTTTTCAATCTCCAACAATCTCCCCCAATCTAACCTATCCGAATTATGGAGTTCAACCCCATCGGATATACTCCTTTGCAAAGTGGTGCTTCTCCTTGGTGCTCTCCCAGAGGTAGACTTCCTTCCTCTGGTTTCTTCTTCCTCAATTTGAGCCATTCTGGGATCATGACCAAATCCGGAATTATGATTCCACTTATAGCTCTTGTTATGGTTGTCCATATTCAACTCTATCGAATGAAGATCACTTTCAGCTGAGACTTGTTCACACTCTTCTCCATCTTCCACTACTTCTCCTCCATCCTCATCTTTTTCGTCACTTGAATTATAGGAACTAAAGCGAGTTCTACTTAACAATGCAGCAATGTCATCATCATTCCTATGATGATGACTTACAGAATTTCGCCCTCCTCCTCTCTCTTTCCCTCTTTTATTCCCCAAAAACGCTTCGAGTTGATTCCTCAACTTATCAACAGCCGAATTCTTCTCCTCAACCTGATGTTTCGCCTCGGACAGTTTCATTTGAACTTTCCCCTCTCTCAAAACATCAGCTAATTGCATCATCTCCCTCTCCTCCTCAACCTCTTTACGCGTTTTCTTCACTTCCTCCTCCACTTGAGCTATATTATCTTCCCCAACATCCCTAGCTAATTCATCACATACTTGTTCCACAATCTCCCTCGCTCTCTTCTCACTCTCCAATTCCTTCACAACCTTAACAAGAGACGCCTTCGTCTCCGCCAATTCCCTCCCGAGCTTCTTATTCAAGCTCTCCAACCGTCTCCTCAACTTCCTCTCCACCTCAAGCTCACCCGCCACAGACTCAATCGCGGCCTCCACAATTTCCTGCTCTTTACTCTCCCACGCCGCCTTCTCCTCCGCGAAACACTTGATCAAGTAACTTATCTCGCTCTGATCCGACCTCTGATCCTGGATTAGCTGATTCACCTGCAACCTAGCCCTCTCCAACTCGGCATGTAAGGCCGAGATAAGCGACATACTAGTCGAAGGCCGGTCTTCATGGCCCCAAACTCGATTGATAATCTTGAGTAGCTCTTTCGATGTGGTTAAAGCATTACTAACATCCTTCAAACGCGTTTTCACTCCAACTGTCGATGTACATGCGGTCGGAGTTTGAGCTCGAGATCTAGTTTCAATCTGCTTCACCAAAAAAAAGTTCAAATAAAATAAATAAATTCGCTAATATTTCAAAGTAATCCGAAGAAATTTGATTGTACCTCCATTAAACTAGCATTGCTGAGAGCATCGACGCCGTGGTGGTGATCCGTGAGCCTAAGTCTCTGAGAAATCGACGGCGTTTGTCTCCGACGACTTCCAGTCCCAGACCGATCCATTCTCTACAAAACGCAGCGTTTAATAACAATTTTTTTCAAAAAAGAAGCAAAAGAATCTACAGGAGAAGAAGATCGCGAACCTCAGAAACGGGACTGTGAGACGGATCGGACAAATGCGGCGGCAGAGAGCCGGAGTGCACGGACCGAGCGATTCTCTCTCTACCTCTGATCGCTTCCTTCTTCCTCATCCGCCGCTCGTCGGAGCTCTCTCTGACGCTCGGACTCGGCGACGGAATCTCATTCATCTCCCAAAGCGTCGCCGCCAGCTTCCTCGCCGACACCGGCGGCGGCGGCGGCTGCTGCGATTGGTTCTGGTGCTGGTGCTTGGTTCTGAGGCCACTCGGTTTGGGCGAGTCCAGGGCACCGCGCAATGCAGAAGCAGGAGATCGAGACGAGCTCATGAGCCTCCATGTAGGCACGGGCGTAGTGGATCCGCCTCTCTTGCCAACGAGTATCGCTCTCTTGAACCTGTAGTTTTGGAGTACCGACGAAGACGACGACGCCGACGACGTGCAGCCTCGCTTTCTGATCTTTCCAGGTATCAAATCCACACCGCCTCCTCTGTTTTGTCTTGGCATTATCACTCTCTTTCGCTCAGAAACTTCTAGATCATGCTACTACTAAACGCACAGTTTAAAAGAAAGAAAGATGTTAGCTCTTTCCCTAGATGAGTTTCTGAGTTTGAGTTTGAGTTTGAGAGAGCACTGATGGATTGCACTACTACTGCTAGAAGAGTTTTCGATCAGTGCAGACTGTAAGCTTTTCTTCTCTTTTCTTTTCCATGGGGTGTAATTGTAAAGTGCGTAAAGGAAAAGGAAAGGTGTACGAATCGGAAGCGGTATGATTCATGTGAGTGTGGACACGTGTCAATAAAGGAGTGGATGAAAGGGAATGAATTTTGTTTGGTGGTTGTGGTCATAATGGAATTGAGACCGTCCGATAATTAATTCAGAGGGAAGAGATTCCGCGACAGCGTGGTTTTTGAAAGTTTTTATGTGAAGAGTAGTGGTAATAGCGAAAATTCGGTGTATTTGGGATGGCCCCCTGAATTCAAACTAGGCTTTGTTTAGGAGCTAGGCTAGAATGAGAAGTCCAAGCAAAAATTTAGAGAAGTTCAGTCAAATCACCGTCGTAGCTATTATTATTATTATTATTATTATTATCATCACCATTGTTATTATTACAATAGATTCTTAGGGTAAGTTAAATGAGGAAGTTTTAGCTTTTTTTTTTTTTGAGAAGGGAGGAAGTTTTAGCTGGACTAAGGAAAGTGATAAATGAGGAAGTCTTAGGGTAAGTTTTAGATCATGCTAATACTCTAACGTGATAAAGTTTTAGCTAAAATTAAATATTGAATTAGTTTGAATTTTTGGAAAGAAAATCTAGATGGACTAAGGAAAGTGATTCTTTCCATTTGAAGGAGATCCATTTCATGATTAGGATTAAATTTTACAAATATTACCAATTATTTTCAATTAGATTTTTATACTTAAATTAATTTTTAATTTTCATTTTTCTTCTAAAAATTAATAATTTAAAGTTTTAGTAAGAAAATCTAAATGGGTTAAGAAAAATGATTATTTTCATTTGAAATTGACTAATTTCATGATTTGGGTTAAATTTTACAAACTTGAGGGTATACAAACTATCAAGATATTTTAAATGACATGATAATGTGTGTATTGCTAGATCTACATAGTTCTAGCTATATAAGATGTAAAATTAATAATTAAGTTTTGGATATAATTTTCCTCCAAACTAATTTATAACATATGAATATAAATTATAAGAATGACAAAATTTAGTTACAAAATTAGTTGTAACTTTAAACTATAACCTTACTCAATATTTTTTTATTGGGAGTAAATTTTGATAAATCTACTATTGGATTACATCTTTTTCTTATATCCTCTATACTTGCAAAATTTATAGAAAATTAAAAATCAATATCTATGTCATCAATAAATTATTTAAATTGTAAGTTTTTGTAGTTTAAAATTATGCATAAAATATAATTTTGTAGATCATATAGTAAATAATATCTGATCAATACAAAATTTAACATGTATATTGAGAGCGTAAAAAACATGCAATTTAACGGTTAGATTTTCAAAATATGTAGTAATGTTTATATTACAACTAATTTTATAACTAAACTTTGTTCTTATAAAAAAAATCATATTATTTATAAATTATGAACATTGGTAGCAAGTTGCCTAAAATAAGGTAAGGGGTGAATAGGTAACAAAAAAAAAAATTACACTAAAAGCTGCCTACGTTAGACTTCCCATTTCTACTCTAAAATGGGAGATTCGCTTGACTAGCTTCCTATCACTAGGGAATATTGTTTATTTTCCAAATCAGTATTTTATTGATTTTGTGTCTTGATAACTGTGATAATAATAAAAAGTTTGGTGCTTTGTAAGTGAAGAAATTGCTGAAATGAACAAGTAGTTAAAAAAAATAAATAATATAAAATAAAATAAAAGGCAAAAAGTTTTTATCTTAAAATAGAGAGAAACTTTTATAAGCTCAGAGACGGGGTGCGGGTGAGGGTGACATTTTTATTACCACTGGTGATTGAAACACTGCTTTTTAGTTTTTAGATACAAGTTGTTTTTGATAAACAGTTTTTAGAGACAAGTTGATAATAATATGGGACCATAGGTTCATAGTCAAGTCATCGAAACTCCAAAGACAAAAGGCGAGGAAGAGCCAGAATGTCCTTCTCCATCCAAACAAGCGCCAATCTCAGGGATCAACATCTGTCACGTTGGTCTTAGGAAACGAATGAGATTGCCAACACCCATCACCAACACAGTCCCTCTCTTGATACATCACTGTTTACCATGTATAAAGGTTGCCTCTTGCACTGTTGCACATCCTCGCAATCGCATCACTTGTTTCTTCGACCGACGCGATAGATTTCTCGCCTCAATTTTTTTAGCCTTTGATATCGGGTGCTTAACTTTTCTCCAAAAAAAACAAAAAAAAAGGAAAAAAAAAAAGAAAAAGAAATCGGGTGCGTAACGTGGATTTGTGTATGTATGTGCACATGAATGAGGTTTAAATTAATGATCTTATTTCGTATCCATTTAGCGTGATTAATTTTGTCAATTTAGAGTTTATTTGAATACCGCTTATTACATAAAATTAAAAACATTATAATAAAATAATTTTTAAATGTGTAAATAGTACCGTAAGATCTAGTTTTAATAAAAATTTTGCTAAATTCCGCACATGTGGGACCTGTGAACAATGCA
Organism: Quercus suber; assembly: GCF_002906115.3. Taxonomy (NCBI): domain Eukaryota; kingdom Viridiplantae; phylum Streptophyta; class Magnoliopsida; order Fagales; family Fagaceae; genus Quercus; species Quercus suber. The sequence goes on along the minus strand of NW_027069679.1, from coordinate 9,529 downwards.
CAGGACCCACTGACTAAGACGCGCTAAAAAACGTTTTCAACGCAATCCAAACTAATGCTTATTTTACTATTCAGCTTATTTTTTCTACTATTTATGGATCCTACTGCACTTTTTGGTACTATTCATGGATCCCACCGTACTATTTCAGCTAACTTTTACCTTTATCTATAGTACTTTCAATAAAAAGTTTTTAGTTTTAACAAAATAAGTGAAGGGTCTGTTTGGCAAGATTATTTTTGCTGACTTATTTTACTATTCAGCTTATTTTTGCTACTATTCATGAGTCTCACGTCACTTTTTGGTACTATTCATAAAGCTCACCGTACTATTTCAACTAACTTTTACTTTTATTTACAGTACTTTCACCAAAAAGTTTTCAGTTTCAACAAAATAAGCGGATTCCAAACAGACCCTTCGTGTCTATTTGGGAATAGTTTATTTAGTTTTTTGCTGAAAATGTGCTAAAATATACTTATACCTTAAAAAAATTTAAAAATATAATTTAAAAAAAAAAAAGGAAAAAGTGAGGTTTTATATATAAAAGTTAAAAATAAAACTTAAAACTTAAAACTTAAAGCTAATGCCAATCACACTTTTCATGTAATTTTTAGGGATAAGGAATTTATGATCTTACTTCATGATTTTAGAGTGTCATATAAACAAAACAAAACAACTATATTATACCTATGATATCATAATAAGACGTTTTTGCTAACTTTGACAGAATTTAATGATTTAAGAAGTGTTAACAAAACCCACTGAAAAAGAATTAAAAAAAAAAAAAATTGTTCTACGTTCAATCTCATTCATAGTAAATATACACAAACCCAAATAACGATTGAAGGAAAAAAAATCAAAGAGAGCACCAAAAATGTGAGAGTAAAATGATTTTTTTTTCCTTCAATTCTTTCTCTATATATGATATGTTGGCACTTGCAACATCATTAAAGTTATTTAAAATTAGTAAAAATGTCCTATAAAGCAAACCACAAGAGAGGTAAGTGTCCCAAAATAAACTGCAAAGTATTCCATGTTTTAATAATATACCACAATGCAAGTAAATCGTGTTTGTGTGTGTGTGTGTGTGTGTGAGAGAGAGAGAGAGAGAGAGAGAGAGAAATCCATTACTAGCGATCAAATTGATACAGTTCCGTGTAAGACCGTTAGAGTAATCATCGCTTTGTCTCTTTAGGAGAAAATAGGTTTGAATATGACATTTTTAGTCATAGGGGTGTGCATGGGTTAGATGTGAAATCTTTTTCAACCAAATTTATCTCTTTTGGTTGAAAAATCTCCAACCTAATCTAAACCCTGTTAGCTCTAGATCCCAACATTAACTCAAACCAACTGTTAAGGTACTTTTTTTACACCTAACTTTATTTAAGCACCACCTATATATATCACTATAAGTTATTCGGTTTTTCCAATATTTTTTGGCTCTATTATTATGTTAATCACAAATATTTCATATCTCATTGTCTAAATTAGGTCATACTATAAACTATCACAAAAAGCCTAAAAAACTCCTATTTTATCCAATTTTATTATCATTATTTAGCTAAGCCCAAAACCAGCCTTATGAACCTAATACACACATCTTATTATATTTAAAGTCCAATAATACTTATGCTTGGCAATATTTGAAAAGCCCATGATTCAAATCCATGGCAAAACAATTTTATCAATGAAATTCAAATCCATGATCAAAGCTCATGGTTTGAATCCATGGCGATTTATTTATCCAAAACCCAATTCACATTGGCAATATCAAAGCCCAATTCCCATTGACAACATCAAAACCCAATTCTTATCGGCAATATCAAAAGCCCAACTTACGTTAACACTATTAAAAACTCAAGCTAACTACTTAGCACTATTTATCGAAAGCCCAAGGTTATCAATACTTGGCAAAATACAATATCATAATTATTTCACTTAAAAGTCCAATAATGAACAATACTTTAAATCCTTAAACCTATTACCATAATATTACAAGCTCATGGAATTTATGAATTATCTACTCTCAAAACCCATGGCGATCATCTTATAAAAGCCCATGGAAAGATATGATTATTAAACCCATGACATTTATTTATTTCATATTATAAACTCATGTTCACTATCCATCTTACATCACAACATTCATAATATTTATTTCCGAAACTCATGGTAATTATTCATCCTACATGTCCATTATGATTATCTATAGAAAATCTTATGAAAACATCACATTATTCCATTATAGTGATTGTTACCATATTTATTTAAAACCCATGATAAATATTATTCTCAAGAAAAATATTGGAGGCCATTATTTAAAAAAAAAAAAAAAAAAGGCCCAAGGAAAATATCATTTACAAAGTAATTCATAGTAAAAATTATGAGAAGTTATTTAAAGCCCATAAGGAGTAAAAAGTCATGGCAAAGCATGTCTTTAATGCCCATTTTGTAAGCCCAAGAATCTCATGAAGAAGGGAGCAAGCCCAAGCAAAGAAAGGGCCATGTGGTCCAACTAAAGGTGCTGAAATGAAGCAAAGTTCCAGCCCAAAAAGGTCCCAGCAAGAGGCTTGAAAGTGGGCAACCAACCCTTGTTCATCCCTAACCAAAGAAACAACTAGAGCCCCCTACAAGAGGACCAAGCCTTCGAGGATAAACTAGGGGCCGCCCCATCAGTTTTTCTGCCAACCTCTACCTGTCGTGAACAATGCCTAATGGCTATCATATCAGCTGAAGTCAAAAGGATGAAGGGACTCTATCATCTTCCTCAAGACTGCACCTTCAATGGAAGGGGAGCTGAAACTAAATTATTTCGAGTTTCGGCTTGGCTTCCCAACATCTTAGATAGAGGCTAAAATTTTCCCCTCAACACCAACTACCCAACCCCTAGGAGTTGAATTGGATCATTGAAATAAGGCAATTCTATTGTATCAATACCATTGTGCTTGCAAATCCTAGTGCCAAAAAACATATCAAATTTAAGTTGTATCAATGTAATTGTTTTAGGATTTATCATGGTTAGAGCATTAGTATTGGTGGTGCTAAAAAGTCATATTGTTATTTTTAGCACCACCAATCACAAAAGTGGGACTACAATTGTGGAGCTATAACCAAAAGATTTGACTTCTCAGCTACAATGCACAACCAAAGATGGTTGTGCATTATAGCTCAAAGGCAATATATATATATATATATATATATATTAAAAATTTGTTTCTCTCTCTTCTTTTATTAAATTAATCTTTTCTCTTTCTTTCTCACTTTTCTCTTTTTTCTTCACATTTCTTCTTTCTTCTTCACCAAACCCAAACTCAGCACTTCTCCTCCTTTTTTTTTTTTTTTTTGGTTTCTTCCTCCAACCATTTTTTCTCTATTTTTTCTTTCTTCTTCACCTTTCTTCTTCACTGAACCCAACCCTTCTTTTCTCCCCTTCATTTTTTATTTCTTTCTTCCTCCAACTCCTCGCCACACATTAGCCCCTGCCTGCCAAGCCGTCGCCAACCCAAGCCCCAAGCTGTTGTCAACACAAGCCCCAAGCCGCCGCTGCCGACCCAAGCCTAGTGGTGGTGGTTTTTTTTTCTTTTTCTTTTTCTTTAAAAAAAAATAAATAAATAAATAAACTAGATTTATGGGTGGTGGTGGTGAGTTGTTGATTGTGTTGTGTTTGTGGTCGAGATCTAGATCAAGATCGAGCTATGTTTGTGTTTGTGGGTTTGTGTAGGTGGTTGGGATTGGTTGGGTTAAAGCCTGGTTTGGCTTGGCATTGCTATGGGTAGTTGTTGGTTGTGTGGTAGTGTTGTGGCTGGGTTTGGAATGATTTTAGGTGGTGCTTTTTGGTTATGGGATGGATTTTGTGGAATTGAAGTGGTGGGTTTGTTTCTGGATCTTATGTGGTGGTCTTGGTGTCCCTGGTAGTGGTGGTGGTGGAGGGTTGTGTGGGTGATGATTTTTTAAATCTTTCCCTTTCAATTGTCTCAGTGGGTTTTTTTTTTTTTTTTTTTTTGAGGATTTTGGGTTTGTTGAATTTTGGTTGCTTTTATGTGTGATTTTGGTTGGTATTTGAGATGATTTTGTTGCAAATTTGGTGGATTTGGGTTGTGATAATGGTGGCCTGTGGGCAGTGGAGGTGGCTATGGGTTGTGGGTGGCAATGGAGGTGGTTGAGGTTTTGGGTTTATTACTTGTTCTTCAAAATCTTCAGATGAGAAAGGGACAGACACATAAAGTGAGGTGTGAAAGAAATAATATTTAAATGAATAGGTAAAAAAATAGAACCACTGGGGTTGGATGTTTTGTAAAATGAGAAGGTAAAATAGATAAAATATTTTTTTGTAATGCCAAATAAGTAAAAAAATAGTTCCACCAATATGGATGCTCTTAGAAGCTGCTCATAGATGACAAGGTTATAATCTACTCAAAGATAATGAATTGGTGATATTTTGCTAATGTCTATTATACTGTGGGGCCAGAAAATCGGGTAGCTTTGGTCCACTCCAAGCCAGGCCCAAATGGCCTACGCCGAGGATGCATGATGGGTCCGAGGATGACCCTGTCCTCGGGAGTCCGAGACCTCAGAAGAACACTAGGACCACCCTACCAAAGGACTCCTGGAATATCCGAGAAAGAAAGGACCCAGTGCCACACGTTGGCAACAGAAGTATGAAGAAGGGGCAAGCCTTGGGCGAATTGTCACCTCGGCATTGAATACGCTCACCTAACCCTTCTGGCCGCATTAATGGGGATGTAACTCCTTGACAGAGCAACATCGATCAGGGTGAACCACTGGAGCATGGATATGGCCTCTGATGTGACAGACGGTCAGGAGGGAGATCAATAGATGATCAACAGGAGGAGGAAGAGAAGGATATATAAGAAATGTGAGCAAAATGTAAGTGGAGAAAAAAAAAGGGAAAGGGGAAGAAAAAACCTCCTCGGCCATGGGCCGAGGAGCATCTCCCAGTTGTAAACTGTTCTTAGTATTTTTCAATAAAAGGAAAGGAGTTCATGCTTCATGCACGCCGACGAGCGTCTAAACTTTCGATCCACTCTCTACAAATTCATTGTTCTGGGTTCGTTGGGCCTTTAACCCATACCCTTTGGGCTTGGGCTACAAAAACAGACCCTACAATTGGCACCGTCTGTGGGGAGGATTAGTGCGCTGGCCGGCGCAATAGACGATCATTCTAAGTAATCGTTCTACGGAGGATTGGTGGTGATGCAAAAAAAAAAGGAGCTACCAAACAAACGTTGCAGAAAGACAAAAGTTCAAAGTAGAAGATCCAACAGAAACAAAAAAAAAAAAACAAAAAAAGTGTGTGTGTGTGTGAGAGAGAGAGAGAGAGAGAGAGAGAGAGAGAGAGAAATCCATTACTAGTGATCAAATTGATACAGTTCCGTGTAAGACCGTTAGAGTAATCATCGCTTTGTCTCTTTAGGAGAAAATAGGTTTGAATATGACATTTTTAGTCATAGGGGTGTGCATGGGTTAGATGTGAAATCTTTTTCAACCAAATTTGATCTCTTTTGGTTGAAAAATCTCCAACCTAATCTAAACCTTGTTAGCTCTAGATCCCAACATTAACCCAAACCAACTGTTAATGTACTTTTTTTACACCTAACTTTATTTGAGCACCACTTATTTATATCACTATAAATTATTAGGTTTTTCCAATATTTTTTGGCTCTATTATTATGTTAATCACAAATATTTCATATCTCATTGTTTAAATTAGGTCATGATATAAACTATCACAAAAAGCCTAAAAAACTCCTATTTTATCCAATTTTATTATCATTATTTAGCTAAGCCCAAAACCAGCCTTATGAACCTAATACACACATCTTATTATATTTAAAGTCCAATAAGACTTATACCTGGCAATATTTGAAGAGCCTATGATTCAAATCCATGGCAAAAAAAATTTATCAATGGAATTCAAATCCATGATCAAAGCCCATGGTTTGAATCCATGACGATTTATTTATCCAAAACCCAATTCACATTGGCAACATCAAAGCCCAATTCTTATTGGCAATATCAAAAGCCCAACTTATGTTAGCACTATTAAAAACTCAAGCTAATTACTTAGCACTATTTATTGAAAGCCCAAGGTTATCAATACTTGGCAAAATACAATATCATAATTATTTCACTTAAAAGTCCAATAATGAACAATACTTTAGATCCTTAAATCTATTACCATAATATTACAAGCTCATGGAATTTATGAATTATCTACTCTCAAAACCCATGGCGATCATCTTACAAAAGCCCATGGAAAGATATGATTATTAAAACCATGACATTTATTTATTTCATATTATAAACTCATGTTCACTATCCATCTTACATCACAACATTCATAATATTTATTACCGAAACTCATGGTAATTATTCATCCTACATGTCCATTATGATTATCTATAGAGAAACTTATGAAAACATCACATTATTCCATTATAGTGATTGTTACCATATTTATTTAAAACCCATGATAAATATTATTCTTAAGAAAAATATTGGAGGCCATTATTTAAAAAAAAAAACCCCAAGGAAAATATCATTTACAAAGTAATCCATAGTAAAAATTATGAGAAGTTATTTAAAGCCCATGAGGAGTAAAAAACTCATGGCAAAGCATGTCTTTAATGCCCATTTTGTAGGCCCAAGAATCTCATGGAGAAGGGAGCAAGCCTGAGAAAAGAAAGGGCCATGTGGCCCAACTAAAGGTGCTGAAATGAAGCAAAGTTCCAACCCAAAAAGGTCCCAACAAGAGGCTTGAAAGTGGCAACCAACCCTTGTTCATCCATAACCAAAGAAACAACTAGAGCCCCATACAAGAGGACCAAGCCTTTGAGGATAAACTAGGGGTTGCCCCATCAGTTTTTCTGCCATCCTCTACCTGTCGTGAACAATGCCCAATGGCTGTCATATCAGTTGAAGTCAAAAGGATGAAGGGACTCCATCCTCTTCCTCAAGACTACACCTTCAACGGAAGGGGAGCTGAAATTAAATTATTTCAAGTTTCGGCTTGGCTTCCCAACATCTTAGATAGGGGCATCAATTTCCCCCTCGACACCAACCACCCAACACCTAGGAGTTGAATTGGATCATTGAAATGAGGCAATTCTATTGTATCAATATCATTGTGCTTGCAAATCCTAGTGCCAAAAAACATATGAAATTTAAGTTGTATCAATGTAATTGTTTTAGGATTTATCATGGTTAGAGTATTAGTATTGGTGGTCCTAAAAAGTCATATTGTTATTTTTAGCACCACCAATCACAAAAGTGGGACTACAATTGTGGAGCTATAGCCAAAAGATTTGACTTCTCAGCTATAATGCACAACCAAAGATGGTTGTGCATTATAGCTCAAAGGCAATATATATATATATATATATATAAAAATTTGTTCTCTCTCTTCTTTATTATAAATTAATCTTTTCCTTTTTCTTCACATCCTTCTCTTCTTCACCAAACCCAAACCCAGCACTTCTCCTCCTTTTTTTTTTTTTTTGGTTTCTTCCTCCAACCATTTTTTCTTATTTTTTCTTTCTTCTTCACCTCTTCTTCACTGACCCAACCCTTTTCTCCCCTTCATTTTTTAGGTGTGCTTTTGTTATAGGGATGGATTTTGTGTGATTGAATTGGTTGTTTCTGGATTTATGTGGTGTCTTGTTGTCCCTGGTGGTGGAGGTTGTGGGGTGATGATTTTTTAAATCTTTCCCTTTCAATTGTCTCAGTGGTTTTTTTTTTTTTTTTTTTTTTGAGGATTTGGGTTTGTTGATTTTGGTTGTTTTATGTGTGATTTTGGTTGGTATTTGAATGATTGTTGCAATTTGGTGGATTTGGGTTTGGTAATGGTGCCTGTGGGCAGTGGAGGGCTATGGTTGTGGGTGGCAATGGAGGTGGTTGAGGTTTGGGTTTATTACTTGTTCTTCAAAATCTTCAGATGAGAAAGGACAGACAAATAAAGTGAGGTGTGAAAGACATAATATTTAAATGAATAGGTAAAAAAATAGAACCACTGTTTGAATGTTTTGTAAAGTGAGAAGGTAAAATAGATAAAGTATTTTTTTTTTGTGCCAAATAGCTAAAAAAATAGTTCCACCAATATGGATGCTCTTAGAACTACTTCATATATGACAAGGTTATAATCTACTCAAGATAATGAATTGGTGATATTTTGCTAATGTCTATTATACCATAACAAATTTTTTATGAAAAAATGACATTTTTATTAAGGGTCTGGATTTATTGACGAACTACTCAAAATAATTTGACTAATTATTTATATTTTATGATAAAAATTGTGTAATTTTAAATACACCCATGGGTAAGCATGGGTACATGCTAGCCTATATGTGTGGTTGTGTGGGTGTGTGTAATTAAGTCAAGTTAATAAAAAAAAAAATCCAATTAGATTCTAAATTGGATTCCAATTATTGTCTAATTTTGAGTCATATGCCCTATCTAAGTTTTTTTTTTTTTTTTTTAATATTTGTTTTAGGTGAATTAATGTTGTACGAAAGACAAAGATCTATAAAATAAATCATCAAAAGCCAATAAAAAATAAAAAATAAAAGTAAACTCATGTGTATATCCAAAAAAAACATTAAAAAAAAGGATTAAAAACTCATATATGTGTGTGTGTGGGCTTAAAAGATGTGTAATTTTTACGTTAAGTATAATTTGAAACCCATATATGTGTGTAATTGTATTTTTTTTTTTTTTTGATACGTGCATATGCACGAGTTATTCACTAGTTTCTAATTAATAATGACATTGAGCCACTTTGCACAAACAACCTAGTGTTGTATTTCAAGTTTTCCAATTAAATTCAATAAAAAAAATTTTCTCTTATAAAATGTGGAAAAACAAGAATTGAATCTAAGTTTCTTTTTTGAAAAAACAGAACAATACTACAATACTCTAATTTATAGAGAAATGATATGCTCAAAATATTTTCACAACAAATAATACTAGATGACAAGTGTTACTTGTGGGGAAAAAAATAATTTCTATGGAGTTCAATTTAAACTATAATAACTGTCACCTAAAATTTATATAAAAGTATTGTAAAAATATTTGGAGTAGTAGTTCTTTATTTTTAAACCATTGTGTCGGTTGATTATCTCAATACTAGATTCTCCTTATTATGGAGATAAAACAACACCACTAAACTAACAATTCACTTAGCTACTCATCATTAAGTGAATTCTATCTCAAGATGGAAGTATTTAGTTTGTCAATCATCAAAGTTTATTTTATAGTGGAGATGAGAGTTACGTACTTTGATTTCTCAGTGATGACACGATGCCAATATGCCATCGATGTGTGATTCTCAAATTTACATAGGATTCCTATGCTCGTGGAACACAAAAAAACCTAGGGGTCCAGAGATACTTTCTCAAAAGAGATCTGGACCAACGTCTCAAATCTCTATTATCGTTTATTCGTTTCCAAGAGCCCCTTCCCAAAAAAGAAAAAAGTCAATATTCTATCATACAAGTTCTCTATAATTAGCGCC